>NC_069000.1:44456645-44457687 GCF_001194135.2 Octopus bimaculoides
TATATATATATATATATGTATATATATATATATATGTATATATATATATATATGTATATATATATGTATATGTATATATATATATGTATATATATATGTACATACATATATATACATACACACACAAACACACGCGCACATATACACATAGCCAAATACATACACATATATATGTGTGTATGTGCATATGTATATATATGTGTGCATTTATGTATATATATAGACGTGTGTATATATATATATATATATATATATCTTTACAAATGTGTGTGTATATATATATATATTATGTATATATATATATATATATACATGTGTGTATATATATACATATATATATCTTTACATATGTGTGTCTATATATATATGTATATATATATACATATACACATATATATATATATGCATATATATGTACACATATACATATGTAAATATACACACATATATGTGTGTGTGCATCTGCCCTATATTTCCATTAAAGTACACATACTTGTTGCTGTGTTTCTTTTTTCCTCCCTTATCTATTTCATTTCATTTCGTTTTCGTTTCATTTTATTTATTTATTTTATTTCATTTTCTTTCGTTTATTTATTTATTGTTTTTACAAGTTGTCATCTGGAAACCTTTCGAGTGAAAACAGGGGGAATGTGGGACATTAGGGGGGAGGAAAAAAAAAGGGGTCAATTGGTAAGTAGGGTGTTATGTGAAGAGCGGAGAGGTGTTCTGTAATGGCATGGTGGTGGTGGTGGCGGGTTCAGTATTTTTGGTGGGTTTTGTACAGCAAAATATGTGAGAATCATGTTATGAGATAAAAAAAAAGATATAGGGGCCTCCGAGGGAGAGGAGATGTGAACGTTGCAGTGATGGTGGCCAAGATGAAAATGATGATGATGATGATGACGATGACAACGACGATGATGACGGTGATGAAGATGATGATGATGACGACGACGATGATGGTAGTAGTGATTGTCGTGATAGTCAATCTTCCTCCTCCTCCTCATCATCATCATCATCATCATCATCATCACCGTTGTCG
>NC_069000.1:44457697-44462781 GCF_001194135.2 Octopus bimaculoides
CATGTCATCATCACCATAGTCGTCATCATCACAATCATCATCATCACTTTTGTCGTTATCTTTATTGTCTTTATCATCGTCGTCATCATCATCATCATCATCATCATCATCACCGCCACCACTGTCACCTTCATCGTCATCAGCAGTAGCAGCAGGAGGTAAACCTGCAAGGTAGACAGAAACCATTTACTGTATTCAACTGGTACTTATTTAATCGACCCCGAAAGGATGAAAGGCAAAGTCGACCTCTGCAGAATGCGAATTTAAAACGTGAAGACGGATAATCTTTTCTAATCTAGGCACAAGGCCCGAAATGTTTGGAGAGGGGTACCAGTCGATTAGATCGACACAGTACACAACTGGTACTTATTTTTATTGGCCCCAAAAGGATGAAAAGCAAAGTCAACCTTGGCGTAATTTGAACTCAGAACGTAGCAGCAGATGAAATACCGCTACGCATTTCGCCCGGCGTGCTAACGATTCTGCCAACTCATGGCCTCAGTAATAATAATAAGAATAATAATAATTTAGGCACAATAATAATGTTTGCTTATAATATATTAATGTGAACGGACGGCAACACCTCTGTGAAAACGTTTGAGAAGTTAAATAAAAAGAAGAACTTTGAAATGGAGGTTTCAAAACTGTGGCATAACTGTACAGATGATCATGGGTACTTTGGGGGAATGATATCAGGTAGCGTCTTGAAATACTATGATCAAATGCCAGGAAACCAAAAAATGCCAGAACTGGAACAAAAAAAAAAAATTGTTCCAATGGGTACAGTCCACATCCTAAGAAAAATACTGTCAACTTGAGAATATCTGAATCTTTAAAAATCTTTCAAAATTGCAGATATTAGAAAAAAAACTTTAAACGGAATCTTGATTCTTAATATTTGGTCTCATTTTCCTTGAAATATAGCATTGCTAATCATAAATAACACCCACAGTAAAATGACTAATTTACTGTTACTTGTAGTTCTTGGGTGAGACTTGGAGTTGCTCGTTTAAACAAAACAACCAAATAACGAAAATATAATAATAATAAAAAAGCATTTTCTTGATTGACCACAAGGGTAAAGAAGAAGACCATTCAGGACGATACAAACACAAGGACAGAGGAGATTTACACACACACACACACACGTGTATACAATAAAATAATAACAAGAAAATTGATACCAACAAAATTCTCCAAGAAGGACTTGTACCATCCAGGTGCACAAAAACACACATGCATACACACACACACACACACATACGACAGGCTTCTTTGAGTTTCCGTCTACCAAATCCACTCACAAGGCTTTGGTTGGCTTGAGGCTATAGTAGAAGACACTTATCCAAGATGCCACGCAGTGGGACCGAACCCGGGACCATGTGGTTGGTAAGCAAGCTTCTTACCGCACAGCCACGATTCTTTCTTTTTCATAATTTGGTAAAACTTTACATGTCTCTGCTTTTTTATTTGATTGCGTTTTGCAGGATAATTTTTTTGTTTGTTTATTATTTTTTAATTTACTTTTTCCTTTATTGATCATTTGTTTCTTTATTTCTTTCCTTAAAATATTTCTGAGGGTTGTTCTTCGGAAAGTAATACAAGCAGTGTCATCAAAACTTGCTGAAAACAGTAGCAGCAGCAGCAACAACAAAGACGTCAACAACAACAACAACAACAATAACACCACCACCACTACCACCACCACAATCACCACCCAACAATCTAGTCGGGTTCAGATTAATGGTATAAGCTGATAACTGATACTGTTACAGACAGATTTATGCGGTTATTCCACGTGTGCATGCCTCTGTATAACCGATAGCTTTGCGTATACATACATACATACATACATATGTATACATACGTACATATGCATACATACGTACGTACTGGGAAATGTTCTGACCGATAGAATAAGTACTAAAAAAAAGCCCTGAGGTTGAATACTTCGACAAAATCACACACTTCAAGGCGGTGCTCCAGCATGACCGCAGTCAAATGACGCAAACAAGTAAAAGAATAAAAGAACGTATCGAGGTTGTTTTTCTTAAATATTTAAACATTACAAATATTTTAGGTACATTAAAAAAAAAATTGCCGTGATAAGAACAGAATAAGAGTGGAATATTGTGTTATCAGTGAGCAGGAGGAACATGACTGGTGATGTGTCAGGCTCTAGTATAATTTTATTACGTAAACCCTCACTTTACGGGTCAGTAGTTCACGCAGATGTCTAAAAAGAAACACATGCTGAATTGAAGAATATAAGAAAATAGGGAAAATAAAGCATTGCATAAAATTATCTTCTGTTTCATAAAAACAATAATCGGTTGTCTTTTGCTAAACGGTGCAAAGGGCAAAGGTGAGTTTAGCATTCCTTTACACCATTAGTTCAAAAGGGACACTGGACAGCAAAAGATAGGAAACCAACGATTTGATGTATGAGTTATATCATTACTAAGGCCTTTAAATAAGATCTCAGTGGTCAACCAGTTGTATAGAAATTCAAAGGAGCAGTGAGAAAGGTAATAAGTTATGGGGGTCTAGTACCGAAAGATCGCCATGCCAAAGAATGGGCCTTGTACCATTGTCGATCGTAAAGATGTCTTTGAAAACTTTGATTTACTACACTTTCTCTCTCTCTCCCCCTCTCTTCGTCTCCTGTAATCATTATTTATTTCTTTTTTGCCCACAAGGAGCTAAACACAGAGGGGACAAACAAGGACAGACAAAGGGATTAAGTTGATTACATCGACCCCAGTGCGTAACTGGTGCTTATTTAATTGACCCCAAAAGGGTGAAAGGCAAAGTCGACCTCGGCAGAATTTGAACTCAGAACATAACGGCAGACGAAATACCACTAAGCATTTCGTCCGACATGTTATCATTACTGCCAGCTCGTCGCCTTTATCTTAAAAATTATTGTTAATGTAAACCACAGATTTGTCATGACATCCAGTCACTAATTCCTAACGAAACAACTAATTCATATAATTTTGGAACCTCATCAATGAATTTATTTTCCAGCTTTCTTTAGTTTTTTTTTTTTTTTGTCGCTGAGCTTACATTTAAAATATAGTTTGTATCTTTAATTCCGTACATCGTTAATTCAATGATTAGTGACACAATTCATTAATGAAGCTGCAGGAGACAGTTCCACAGAGATACTGTGAATAGTTTTACTCCCCAACATTTATTTTACCCTAACACACCGTTACCAACTGTCTACGATTAAAAAAAAAAAAAAACTAGATCTCTTCTACATTGTCACATTACAGAATCAGAAGCAGACATTTCTGAAAGTCCTCAAAGATCTTCTCGAATTTCTACAATTTTATATTTAATGACTTTGACATCTTCTAATTTGCACTCCTATCCAGAGTCCCTCACACACACCACAAAATTTTTGCAGTGAAGCATTTCGCGTGTTTTTCAGTACATGCCGTCACCCAGGAGAGACAGACAACCGAAACATAAAACATAAACGCCGGACAACTCTAAAAACGAAAGCGTATAACCGACAACTTGTTATATTATTATCAACCATAAAATTCATATAAAACTCCCGTGGCTTTTCCTTCATAATCCGCCTGCAAGCTCTTTTATTTTTCCCTTTCATGTTTGATATATTATTATATCTCTGATCCCTGCAGTTGTGTAAGTCTAGCTTGCTTCCCCGATCAGGAAATCAAGTACATTTTCTTGTAATTCTTCGCTTGAAATATCTTTGACTTGTTTTGTTGCTAAACACAATGTTTCTTTACTGAAATGTCTGCGGCTCCTAAAAATAGTAACGCAACTGTAAGTTGTTTCACCATCATTTATTTTTGTAACAATTTTGCTCCAGACAAGTTCTTGAGGGCACTGTAGCGCAAGGGACCGAAAAAAAAAAAGAAAAGAAAAAGGAAAACACAAAAGGGACCTACACATTCACGTGTCAATTTAAAGACAGTTTAAAGGACTGATTATCAAAGACCAGTCAAAATCAGACACAAATATTTAGCTTTTTTCAGTTCTGTTTAATATATATCTCCGGACCGATAGAACCCGACCAAAAAATTTGTAACATAAATAATAAATTTTATTGGTTTTCTTTGAATAACTATAGTTTCAAATTATGATAGAACGCCAGCAATTTTAAGGGAGTGGTAAAATCGATTACATCGACCCAAGTATCCAACTGGTATTACTTATTTTATCGATTTTGAAAGGATGAAAAGCCAACTCGACCTCGACAGAAATAAATGTGCCACATTCTAATGAATTCTTCAGCTCTGCTAATTTTCCTCTACAGAATTGCGAAAGAAAAAAATTCGTTTATTTGTATCTTTTAGTAAACTACCGTTTACTTACAGGATGTGGCCCATCCATATTCACGTGTCCTGTTTCTGCTGTAGATTATTTTAAACTTAAAATGCCTATCAGTGATTTATGCGGTTACTAGACACACACGAATCACAATGGAACTGATTTAAATTTGGGGATACACACATACATGCACAAATATCAGTAACATCAATGCCAACACAGGGACACGCACTAAAATTTATGTCGGATCTTGTGAATCCAAATTTAAAATCCACCTGAACAACCACAGATCTTTCAGGGTCCCGGAGATATGCAACACGACACTGGCAGTATATGTATGGTACCTAAAGGACGATCATACGCCCTTTAACATCGCAATGGAACAAAACTATGTAAATTGTGTACGGCAGAAAAATATATAATCCTTATGACCTCACATGAGCCAGGAGTCTACCTGAACTCCAGGACGGAAGCCATGGGGAGTTGGTCCACATTTTCGGAAATTTTTACTTCAAAATTGGAAAACCTAGCTATCAAGCGGAAGACAACTCGCCCGGTCGTATAATTTTTAAGAGGAATATTTTTTGAACTATCACTGGCGTTCTTGTGTTTTTTTTTTTTAAAGAAAACATTCTTTGCAGAGAACAGTTATCGTTTAGAAAAACTGAAGATAAATCTAGTTCACGCTAGATATGAAACCAATGGGTTTTTTTCTAAACTGTTACTTTACACATACAAATATATATATATATATATATATATATATATATATA
>NC_069000.1:44462856-44463965 GCF_001194135.2 Octopus bimaculoides
GAGAGAGAGAGAGAGAAGTATGTATATATATATATATATATACGTATACACACACATGTGTATATATATATATATGTATGTGTGTGTGTGTGTGTATGAACATGTTTACATATATATATATATATATACACATAAATATGCACTTATATGTGTGTGTGGAGGCTTGTATGTGTGTTAGTGTGTATATATGTATATAGGCAGACGCACATAGAAGCAAACGATATAATCACGCACGCACACACATACCATCCGTTACTAAATCGGAAAACATGATCCCGTTTTAATTTAAAACACGTTTTTAATGCGACCACGCATTAGTATTTCTTACATTTGGAGCACCCTACATCAACTTCATAAAGCTGCAAACGACAACAAGAACAACTCAAGAAAAATTTGATTAAAAAAATGTTATCTTTTATTTACAAAGCATTATTTTTTCAAAAAACGAGTATGTTCTTCCATTTTAATCAGCTGCAATAAACAGAGTCGTCTGCAAAGATTTCACTTATGTGTTACTACTTTGATGTCTTAAGCACATAAAGATATAAAAATAATGAGTATAAAAGAAATGATTTCCGTTCATTATACCATTTTCGGCAGATATGCCATTTAAATGTTTTCTTTTTTCATACATTTTTCGTATACTGTTTTATGTTTTTGTTTCTCTTATCACGATAACTACCGCAGCAGACGATAGACATTTTAAGACGGTCTTTCATTTTTACATGTCACCGTTGTATTCTTGTGCTTCTTCCTTTGTTGTTTTTGTGGTAGCTGTTGTTGTTGTTTTTGTTGATGATGATGATGATGTTGTTATGCTGGAAAAAGAAGTTTAAAAATAACGATATAGGATTCTTCATAAGTATATACGACTTTATGTATGCACATATGTAAGTATATATGTGCATATTTTGTATAAATGTACATGTGTATCTACATAAATATATGTATATCCATTAATGAATATGTGTTTATATATAAATATACATCTATTCATGTGCATATGTATATATGCATAAAATATGTACAAATGGGCATACTTATGTATGTATGTATGTGTGTGCATATATATATATATA
This sequence comes from Octopus bimaculoides, assembly GCF_001194135.2. Lineage (NCBI taxonomy): Eukaryota > Metazoa > Mollusca > Cephalopoda > Octopoda > Octopodidae > Octopus > Octopus bimaculoides. Next base: position 44,463,936 of record NC_069000.1, read on the forward strand.
TATATATATATATATATATATATATATATA
>NC_069000.1:44464402-44465210 GCF_001194135.2 Octopus bimaculoides
ATATATATATATTATATATATATATTATATATATATATATATACAGAGAGAGAGAGAGAAAGAAAGAAAGAATATATATATATACTTATATAGCACATAACTCATCTATACATGAAAACATACGTACACTCATATATAATGTATATACTATATACACAGTCATGCACACACACGCATACACACACATGCATGTATTTATATGGGAATGAATTTCGCCCAAAACTTGTAAAAATTTTAACTCAAACGTATTTCCTTCGAAGAAAAAATATTGAAGGAAAACTATTAACACTACATTACAGCCATGTTATTAATACATGGCTGACATCGGAATGTACGCCAGGAGGCAGACTGAAACGTTATATGAAGGTTCACCAAAACAATATTATAGCACTATTGCTACATCTGAACAAAAGAGTGTAAGTTTCTAGCACGATTTAAAAATCACATCTGTGCTGTTCATGTTTTAAGAGAACAATGGAACGACGGCGATACTCGAAATCGACTTGCTGCCATCACACACACACACACACACACACACGAACACGAACACATACACATACGCGTTGGTATCGAATAGTGAGAATAGGTGCACAACATCGTATTTCTATTCGTGGGTTAACAAGGCTACCAATGGTTTCATGTGAAGAGATCGTCACAATTGTTCATTCGTGCCACATACACACACACATATATATTAGGATGGAGCGAGAAATGAAATTTTCGAAATTGGTAATCAAGAATCGCAGTTTATATTACAGAAATCCCTCGACTATTGCGAGTGTTACGTTCCAAAACCTCCCGCGATAGG
>NC_069000.1:44466384-44469075 GCF_001194135.2 Octopus bimaculoides
TATATATATATATATATATATATATATATATGCATATACAAACGAAACCTTGTGAATGTATTTGTTAGAAACCGAAAGAAGCCTGTCATGCATGTGTGTGTATGTGCGTGTGTGTGATTTAATTAACTGTCTTATATAATCTACATATACAAACGAACACCCCCACACTCCAACACACACAGACATACGCACTCATATTTACACGTGGTTTAAATTTGACATTAATATGCATAATGATAAAAATTTGGTTCATTTAAACAGATGCATTTAATAAACATTGACAAATTAGTTCTTGTTAGTTACACCCGAAGAAATCTGTAACCTTGGTCTTTGCGTCCATCCTTATTTACAGATGGTGAATATCCAATTGACAGGGGCGCCCTCTAGCGACTTCCTTTGACATTTTGTTGTTGATCAGATGACCTAATTTGCATTTGGCGCCAAATATTGTTTTAATTTTTTATTTTCATTTTACATTTTTTGATTATATTTTTCTGCCTTGCATGTGTTTGGACTGAAGCAAAACATGTTCAAGGCAAATTATAGTGTCATAAGTGCTCCGATGATGACGATGATGATGATGATGACGACGATGATGATGACGATGATGATGACGACGATGATGACGTCGATGATGACGATGATGAAGATGATGACGATGCCGATGATGAAGATGACGATAATGATGATGATGACGATGATGACGATGGTGAAGATGATGACGATGATGAAGATGCACATATCGTTAGCCACCTACGGACTTGCTCAACTGGTTAAGGTCAAATAACTGACAAGCAAATCTGTAATATTGAGTGGGATATATGCTGTAGCCCATCTTTTATGCCAAGACAAATCATGTACATGATGATGCTTCCAATCAGTTAAGATCAGAAACCATGAGAGCCAGTGCCTAGCACTACATTAGGGCATTATTATTATTAAACTATAAAGGCACGGAGCGCCGTCAGCCGAGCATGTCCGAGTTGCGCGCAGGAAGACGAGACGGTTCTGCATGCACACGTCAAGTGCCCGAGTATTGCTAACCTATGGGTTTATGTCGAATACCTGCTGTCGCGTGTAGGACTGATCCGGCTATCAACTGAATCCATCGTGAAGATCGCTCCGTCACCTTCCTTTGACCGGGAAGGAAAGGCTGTTTTTATATGCGTGGTGGCCATGGCGAAAGAGGTTTTTTGGTGGACGAGATTGAAGGAGCTGTCGACAAACACGTTTCTCTATGGCCACTCCCTCATCAGCACTTGAAAAGGGAAATAAGATTAGAGAGGGAAGCGTTGTCTTCCAGCCATTTTGCTGAAAAGTGGATGAAGGTGGCGAAAATGGTGCGAGCGAACGGGCCTACCCTGAGCATATGCTTGTAATTGAAGAAAAGGAAAGGAACAGAGGTACCTACCCCAAAATTCAGGTTACCCATGGTTTTTATAGGGGTTTTCCACGAGGAGCCCACAAGCGTCTCCTCCCGGAATTTGAACTCAGAACGTAACGGCAGACGAAATACCGCTAGGCATTTCAATAATGAAAATACCATGTTTTTAGTATCAAAAATTTAAAAGTAGTCATTGTCATGATAAATGCTAAAACAAGACAAAGCAGAACAGCGAGCGGAGGAGGAGGACGGGAGATAACAGTAACTGGATCTGCAACATTAACAACAACCACAAAAACAAACGAAACAAGAAGCAAACCAGATGACAAACGAAACAGAAAGAAGACACGTGTTTAACAATAAGTGGGTACTTCCGTGAAAAAAAAAAAAGACCTGATTGTGCACTTCCACACTCTGCTCTTTACATGACACACTCGCTAATGATATCTCGTACTACTGGAGAGGTCAGAAGTCATAAGAGGACAAGAGGTCATACTGGAAAGCGGTCAGTCATTGACCTATAATAGAGATTGTGCAGCAACAACAACAATAACAAAGAAGGGAAACGGAAGAAAGGGCCATTCCAGCTCATTAATATAATGTTTCTCATAGGGGGTGGAAGGTTTCTCCCTCATTCCCGAGGCTGGGGCTGTGGAGACTGAAAAGGGGTCGGGAAAATGGTTGTATCAGTGCACATTGCGTTTCTAATTATTTAAAGCGAATTTTAAAACTTCTCTACCACCATGACGACCAAAGAATTACGAGGTGGGGCTGAAAAGTTCCTGGTTTTAAGGGTGTCACGAAAGGCCTGGTTGGAGGTTCAACCGTCTGAGTTCTTTTACGGGACTTAGAAAAACTGAAGGACCGCTGCAATATGTGAGTCAGAGAGGGGAATATGTTGGATAAAACCATAATTATCAGATCCTCTTGTATTTTCTTTTACCCAAAGCCAGGAACTTTTCAACCCCTCCTCGTACGTATATGAATACTAGTCTCCATTTTCGACTCCTTGGGGAACAAAACAAATTCTACTGATACGAAGGGGTGTTCATTAAAGGTTTCCCCTGACCCACTTCTGGTTATTGCAAGAAATAGAACTTGTACAGGTATAATCATACATGTCTCTAGATGCCACATTGTAAATTGTAGCTTCCACTAGGATTCGTTGCCCAGATGAAAGCACACTCCTGCGGCCATGAAATCCTTCCTCATCTCCCTTATTTTCCCTTCTTTGCACCATCTGACTTCCTTCCTCTTCCCAACAATGAAGTCTTTTTTTGAAGGGGAAGCACTTTTCGGATGATGAT
>NC_069000.1:44469482-44470746 GCF_001194135.2 Octopus bimaculoides
CACACACACACATTTATACATGTTTACACATAACTATACAACATTAAATGGCCTCAGGTTATTCGTAGCCCGACCCATTTCCTTATTATAGACATACAAGAATAAAACAAGGTCAATGACTCCAGAATTGAAAACGGTAAATCCTTCGTGCTCGCCCTCTCTGCTCCTCCATCGCCCTCCCCTTCTCCTCCTCCTCCTCCTCTCCCTCGTCACCTTCGCCGCTATGTTGTCAGCGTTTAAACACTCGAGTGTCCAAAAAAGGCAAACGTACTCCATTAAAATGGCTGCTGCCTGACATTCGGAGATCTAATTAGGAACACAATGACAGCAATAGCAAAACGATAATGATGATGATGATGATGATAATGATGATGGTGATGGTGACGGTGATGGTGGTGATGGCCATAATGATGATGATGATGGTGATGATGATGATGAGAGTGGTGACGACGATGATGATGGTAATGGTGATGATGATGATAAATGATTGTCTCGAATTTAGGTTGAGTAGATTGTATGAATAGGGTCGCCTTTGATTCATATTGAAGTTATAAAAGTGTGTGTGTGTGTATCTATATACATAAATACACGCATTATATATATGTGTGTGTGTGTGTATAAATATATACATAGATATCTATATATAAATATGTATATATATATAACTATATATATATATATCGTTTTTGGATTTGGTTTGCAAGATTATATATATATATATATATATATATATATATATATATATACACACACATAAGCACAGGTGGAGTCCCTGTTCAACCTCACCAATGCCCTATTCATGGAGCAAGTTGTACTCAGATCAACAAGGGCGAATACCATTTTGGATCTCTGCTTCACAAACAATATGGACATCGTTTGTGATGTGAAGGTGACGCCGACATTAGTCTCGGATCACAACATAAAAGAGCTGTCTATGTTTGGGCCAAAAGAGTCGGACTCGTGATCTGGCGATTGTGAACGGGGCACCGGAAACACATACGAACGCGCGCGCGCGCACACACTCACACATGCACACACTAATGGTAGTTTCTCGTGCCTACACACACATGCACGCGCACGCACACACACATGTATGTGGATAATCCTTGCGAGCTCTCCTACGATAACCACAAACCGTCGTCATCAACAGTCTCGTGACGTCTAACATTACATCACCATCATCCAAACCACCACCACCACCACCACCATCACCACCACCACCATCATCATCATCCAAACCACCACCACCACCATCGCTGCCGTC
>NC_069000.1:44470851-44472950 GCF_001194135.2 Octopus bimaculoides
ATCTTCGCCATTATGATTACGACCGTCATAATTACTGCTACAACTACAGCAACTTCTTGTCATCACCAACACCACCACCACCACCACCATCACAACGGCAACCAGAATCGTCACAAACCACCGCCTTTACCGCTGCTAACACCACCAGCATCAGCAGCACCAAAACCTACACCACCACCCCAACAACAACAACAACAACACTACTAGTGTGTTGTTTCCTGTTTGCAATTTCGGTCTTTAAGTACTGCGTCCTGGAACAGTCAGTACACCAATGTCGAAGAACATCAACAACAAAAACTACTACTACTACTACTACTACTACTACTACTACTACTACTACTACTACTACTACTACTACATCATTAAATTGGTAGATTACGTTCCAAATCATTTCGTATTATCATGTCCTAGTTTAGTGTCCTAAATATCAACACAATGTTTACAAGGAGTTGGAATCCAATATTTTCTCTGCTAAATTAAAGGGCCTTCCTCATTCTTCCTGTGCCATCTGTCAAAAACGAACAGACGTAAGTCTTGTTTTCTTTCCATAATGAAACAGGAGCCGAATTACGATCGACACTCAAAGCTTTCCATGGGATTTCGAACCTATTGGAGAGTGAAAAATGGATATTTAACAGTTAATTCTTGCAGAAGGCCTTGGCAGGAGATAAATTAAAAGGTAGAGAGAGAAAAGACAGACAGCTAACCAGCTACATAGGTATATGCGTCTCTCTCTCTCTCTCTCTCTCTCTCTCTCTCTTTCCACACACACACACACACATATGATATATATATATACGACGAACTTCTTTCAGTTCCCGTCTACCAAATCGACTCACAAGGCTTTGGTCGGTCCGAGATTATAGTAGAGGACACTTACCCCAGGTGCAACACAATGGGACTGAACTCAGAACCATGTGGCTGGGAAGCAAACTTCTTACCACACAGCCATACGTATGTATAAATACACACACACGCACACACACACTTGGATCCAACTTGTACAAATGCAAAGCAGAAGTCAAACAAAAAATAATAATAATAATATTGCCGAACGACCTGCCACTCAAATGATTTGTTTTTATTCTGATCAAATGCATGTGCCGCCGCCGTGCATTAGTTCACTCCCTCCTCCATCAAAGTGACGTTGCCTGAATTGGTGCACAGGCGTCAAAGTGATCATAGAGCAACGTGAATTGCAGTGTTTTTCTCAGGAACACAACGTACCACTCTGTCTAGGAACTGAAACCACGATCTCGCGGTCGTAGTGCAACACCTTAACCATTAGGCCATGCGCCCTCATTATATATATATATGTGCGCGCGCGCGTGTGTATTTGCGTGTACTTCAGAGCTGTCTAGTTCAGACGAAGCATTTTCAATGCTGATGCTTCTTCCGTCAAAAGGCGCCTGCGGAAACGCCCCACCCAAGGCATCCACGTTTCCATTGACGCCACAGAAGGAAACACCGGGAATCTGAGAATAAAAGAAGCCATCATCAGTAGCAAGACCAAACCACAGATTGATAACCGAACCGAACTGCGCGCAACTGAATAGTGGTGCCATCTTATCCATGCAAAGCAAAGTTTGATATGCATTGAGGCATACGCACAATGCAGAGCAGAAAATCTAGCTTGCAACACTAAATCTCCGAAGATTTCCTTAAGAAAGGGTCCTAACTCCAAATATGGAAATACAAGATAAAAGTAAAATCGCTGACTTCTATCTTATTTTTTATTACTGACATTGTTTAGGGTTTACTAAAAAAAAAATTGAACATCTATCTATCTATCTATCTATCTATCTATCTATCTATCTATCTATGTCACATATATAGATATAGTTGAAAAATATCGTTATAGGTATAAATATACCATAAACAATTAGAACAATGGAGGAGAAAAAGATGTTGAGTCAAAATTAGATTTAATACGAAATAGGATTCTGTAAATACGCGCGTTTCAAAAGACAATACAAATATGTAAGAAAAAATTATAATCATAGTAATTATAAATAAATTTATGCATTGTCATTTTCATCAGTGTGAGGAATTTTTGTAAGGACATCAAAAAAAGGTTTAATAAAATAAAGTAAATGAAA
>NC_069000.1:44473449-44477151 GCF_001194135.2 Octopus bimaculoides
ATATATATATTTGGTGCAATACTTACTTAACATACTTTGTGTGTCTTCATGGAAAAGAATACTTTCAGATGCGGCTCCATATGCTGAAAATATGAATACAAACAGGTTTTGTTTGGTGTTTTGAAAGTTTGGAATATCTGGGCCAAATCGGCGAACGGGAAAAGACTAAGAGGAGAAGTTTCAGACCGAATCGGGATACTTTCTCAGCAGATAAAACCATATATACGTATACGCATGCATGCATGTATCTATCCATCCATCCGTCCGTCCGTTCGTACATACATACATACATACATACATACATACATACATACCTATTGTCGCGAAACGCAGACATACACACAACACAAACATAAACACCAAACACAAACACATACACTCACATATACTCATTAGAAGCGCATCGACAAGTACACATATACGGATATGTATGCATTAGCACACACGCCAACAGGGCAACTTGTATGTGTAGTTTGACCAGGTAGAAATAATAGTCCGATATTCTTCATGTCATATCGCACCGTCTTAAAAATGTAAGGAAACATTGGATAATGTAGGCCAAGGTACACTTAGCCTGAATGAAACTAGGGATGAACACGGGGTGGGAATGCATCTTTGATCACAGATTTCCCTTGGTTTAGACAACAATACATACAGTTACTAGCACTAGCAACACATAACACTCGCACACACACACGTACTTTCTCGCATACACACACATACACACGTACGTATTTTCTCGCATACACACATACACGCACAATATCTTAATTAGGCATCATGCTGATTTTGTTGAAAAGCAAAGTGGGAGAGAATATTTAAAGAATGATTAACCTGAGCGAAGTGACATAAAGTACCTTGCTCAAGGACACAACGTTTTACCCAAACCAGGAGCCGAACTCACTATCTGGTAACCACGAGCAGAACAAACCTAACCATTCGACCATCACTTTTCCAGTCCAGCTCTGTATGCGTATTGGATTAACATTTTAGCACAGGACCATCAATTTCGGGATGGGGGTATGTCGATTACATCAACCCCAGTGCGTAACTGGTACTTATTTTATTGACCCTGAAATCATAAATGGCAAAGTCGACCTCGGCAGAATTTGAACTCAGAACGTAGCGACGGGTGAAATACCGCCAAGCATTTCGCCCGGTGCGCTAACGATTCCCCCAGCTCACCGCCTTATTATTATTATTGATGATAATAATAATAATGGTTTCAAATTTTTCCACAAGGGCAGCCATTTTGGGAGAAGGGATTAAGTCGATTATATTGAAAGGATGAAAGGCAAAGTCGACCGCAGCGGGATTTGAACTCAGAACGTAAAGACGGACGAAATGCCGCTAAGCATTTTGTCCGGCGAGTTAACCATTCTGCCAGCTCTCTGCCTTCGCTATGTATGCTTATTAAAATTTTAAAAATGATTATGTATAAGCACCCTATCCATTTACCAGCGGCGATTCCTTTCCGATTGCGACTCCAGAGAATTATTACCGCCAAAATCAAAAAGACAAGAAGCACGAAGCAAACGGAACTGAGAACAATGGCGATTGGGACACTCGTTTCCGATTTTCTCACGTTGGTTTTTTCTGTTAGAAAAATAAAATGGAAGAAAATATATAAGCAATAAGAATCAGAAAACAAGACAAAAATGCAATGAAATAAATAATTCAAATAAAAGCGTTTGAAGTGCTCTTTGCCCTAAAATTGGGTGAAGGATAAGATTGTGTCTTTACTATGAGCAGAGACAACACATGCGTACGCACACACACATACGTACACACACACACACACGTACACACACTCTCTCTCTCTCTCACATACACACACACACACAAACACACATTCTCTCTCACACACACACAAGCACGCACGCACACATTCACACTCTTATGTACACGGTCTCGTATACACACGAGCATGTAAATTTCCAGTCAAGAAAAACAAATTAGACACGAAAAGAAAATTCAAAACAGGTTTACTCACGCATTGTTGTGACGGAAGGTAAACTGTTTTTAGTGCAAATCGTTGACATGCAGGCTCGAATTTGTTGCGCAGCACCTTCACACATTGGAGACCCGAAAGGGTTCAGACAAGATCGAGTGCGTATCTGGATCCCTTCGTTGCAATTTCCAACACACTGGCTCCATTCAAACCAAGACGTCCATTCGTTATCCACTGCATATATATATATATATATATATATATACATATACATATATATATGTGTATGTGTGTGTATGTATGTATATATACATGTGTATATTTTTGCATGTATGTATGTCATTTTTCAGTTTTATTTCAAGATTTCTTGCCAATAAAGAAAATCCCGGTTTCTAACCTAGATCCAAAGAATTCATTGGAATTTCAACATCAACAACAGCATATTTTTGTATGTATGGATGTATGTATGTATGCATGTAGGCATGTAAAAATAAATCGAAAGTTATAATGAATAAACGCTCCAATCGGTCAAAACGACTTTATAACATTCCCATATTATCATAAATCGAACATAAATATATATTAAAACACCTATATACGAATAAGAGGGGTGATAAAACCAAAAACTGTAATACGAGTGAAGTCGAATGCAGAAAAATATATGGATTAAATTAATGCATAATAAAAGCAACTAAGAATTTAAGGCTACGAAACTAAAACGATATAAATATATATAAAAATGTTGGGCAAAGTAGAAACCAGAAAAGAGTCCATTCTAATCCATCTCTACGATCGTTTCAAATGACGTTGGTTCATTTCGTCAGTGTAAAACCCTTTTAGGTCTTATCACCTTTTATTCGTATATATGTGTATATTTTATACTATTGCGTTTTACCATTGGATGCCTTGATGTTTTAATATATATTTATGTTCGATTTATGATAATATGGGAATGTGATATAGTTGTTTTGACCGATTGCAGCGTTCATTCATTGCACCTTTCCATTTCTTTCTCCTTTCGCCTCGGTGTCACCTGAGCACTTCCAGCTGCGGTTCTATTTTTATTCTTCGATCTAACGAAATTATAAAATTATCCTCATATATGTATGAATGTATGAATGTATGCATGTATGTATGTATGTATGTATGTATGTATGTATGTATGTATGTATGTATGCATGCATGTATGTATGTATGTATATTTTTTGCATTGCAAAGGTAATGAACAAAGTAAGTTTGCAAAATGTATTAGTTTAACGCTTAAAAAGGATGGTAAAGTGTCTTAGCGTTTCGGACACTCGTTCTTCACCAAAAAATGTAGATAAGAAAAGTAAAGCAGGAGTGTGAATTAGAATAAAGTGATAGAGGAGTGGAAGAAAAAAATTAAGCGAGTGGTTAAGGGCCGCGTTGGGAGTTAAGAAGGCAGGAACTATTCCTCCTTTCCTGGGAGGGGTTGCAAATGAAAAAGAAAGAGAAATAAACAATGACAACAGCAACAAAATTTGTACTCACGCATTGATGTGGGAGTAGGTAAACTGTCTTTTGAGCAGATATCTGAATTGCAAGTTCGAATCTCTTCGGCTGCGCCTTCACACGTAGGCCCTCCAAATGGGTTCAAGCAAGATCGTGTTCGTATCTGGAAACCTTCGTTGCAAGTTCCGACACAAATGCTCCATTCAAACCAAGTTGCCCAATTGCTGTCCACTGGAATATATATATATATATATATACAGTATATATATCTCTGTGTG
>NC_069000.1:44479466-44480010 GCF_001194135.2 Octopus bimaculoides
TATATATATATATATATTTATTTATTTAACCAGGTGACTTCCATAGGGTTACGGCCGTTTCGTAATTATCTTCGTGTAGTAAAATTTCTGCACGCAAGAAATTATGCGTACATGTTTGCATGTTAGGCTTCCACACAATTTCTGTCTACCAAATTCACTCACTTAGAAGAAGACATTTGCTCAAGGTACCACACCGTGAGACTGAACCTAAAACTGCATGGCTGCAAAGCGAATTTCTAAACCACACAGCCATTTCATGTACCTTAATGTAATATTTAATTTTTCTTTCACTTGTTTCAACCAGAGGCTGTGGTCATGCTGGGGTAAACCATTATAATAAATATTTTTAATTGATAATGTATGATCTTAAATACGCCGTCTTGACATGCTTCTTTTTTGAGCACTTGTTATTTCGGGTTAAAAACTTTCTGCTCGTTTAATAAATTCTTAAATGGGAAATTTATTTAGTGATACACACGTGCGTGTGTGTGTGTGTGTGTGTGTGTGTGTGTGTGTGTGTGTGTGTGTGTGTGTGTGTGTGTGT
>NC_069000.1:44480376-44485616 GCF_001194135.2 Octopus bimaculoides
ATATATATATATATATATATATATATATATATAAACTTGCATTCACACACACTCAGACAAGCACGCATGCGTGTATATAAAGCTATGAATACACGAAGGAACTAACAGGTTGTATTATTCGGGTATCTGGATGACACAGCTGATGTGAGTTGATGATAGGGAGACTTAGTGATAAAAAACTTGTTTTTAAGGGTACTTACTGTATCACAAGAGGTTTGAAATATATCCGATGAATCATATCATAGATCGAAAGGTGAAAAGAAACACGACAATAAGAATACATAAAAGAGTAGTTCTAAGAAGTATTCTAAATATCCATAAACAGTTTCCGCCTACCAAATCCATCTACAAGGCTTTGGTCGGCCCGAGGCTACGGAAGACACTTGCCCAAAGTGCCACGCAGTGGGCCTCTCTCTCTCTCTATATATATATATATATATTACTCTTTTACTCTTTTACTTGTTTCAATCTTTTGACTGTGGCCATGCTGGAGCACCACCTTTAGTCGAGCAAATCGACCCCAGGACTTATTCTTTGTAAGCCTAGTACTTATTCTATCGTCTCTTTTGCCGAACCGCTAAGTTACGGGGACGTAAACACACCAGAATCGGTTGTCAAGCGATGTTGGGGGGACAAACACAGACACGCAAACATATACACACACATACATATATACACATATATACGACAGGCTTCTTTCAGTTTCCGTCTACCAAATCCACTCACAAGGCTTTGGTCGGCCCGAGGCTATAGTAGAAGACACTTGCCCAAGGTGCCACGCAGTGGGACTGAACCCGGAACCATGTGGTTGGTAAACAAGCTACTTACCACACAGCCACTCCTATATATATATATATATATATATATATATCGCATTACAGCAACATTTTCTACATCTTAACCGATGAGCGATGGAGCGGCGAAACTCTGAGTGATGTTGTTATAATAAACAATATACATACATATACGGCGATTGCTTCATCTTCACAGATGCTTGTCGTCATTTCTAATGATATTTCTAACTTTCCATCCAAGACCTCCCAGATGACTATTCAATCCCGTTGTCGGCATACAAACATTCATAACCCTCCACACACACACACACACACACAACAATACATTCATCTTTATATATACATCTAGCACTCCGTCTGCTCGTGAAATTAACGTGTAAGCGACTGAGCGCTCTACAGACTCGCGTACCCTTAACGTTGTTCTCGAGGAGATTTAGGGCGATACAAAATGTAACAAGGCCGGCCCCTTTTGAATTACAGGTACAACTCATTTTTGCCACCTGAGAGAACTGGAGCAGCGTAAGATGAAGTGTCTTGCTCGAGGACACAACGCCTCCCCAGGTATCGAACTCGCGACCTTTACACGTCGCCATTACACTCATGCTTACAGTTATACTCAAATCGCACACAAAATACAATTTCGGAAGCAAAGTGTCTCAGAAAAACACTCTCATAAAACAGAAACAATACAATGCCAAACACGTCTCTTCTAATTCTAGATAGATTATCGCCCTTTACTTACTGTCAACATAAAATTCGACTTCTCGGAAGCCATTGTTGTAGCTGGAATATACGGAGAGAACAGTGATGTTTACAGAACTTGTCAAGACTGGTTTTAGGTCAAAGGTGTCCCAAATTGCAAGTTCATCTTTCCAAGAAGTTCCATTGTTTTCGCTGAGAGTAAACTAAAACAAGAAAGAAAGAAGAATGAACGAGAAAAAGTAAAAATTGTAAAAAAAATATTCACGCTTGCACACAAAAAAGACTTTTTGAAAAAAACGTGATGAAAATATGACGAGAACAGATGTGTGATATAAGTATGTATGTATGTATGTATGTATGTATGTATGTATGTATGTATGCATTATGCATGTATGTATGCATGCATGTATGTAGGCATCCTTTCTACTATAGGCACAAGGCCTGAAATTTCGGAGGAGGGATAGTCGATTACATCGACCTCAGTACACAACTGGTACTTATTTTATCGACTCCGAATGGATGAAAGGTAAAATCAATCTCGGCGGAATTTGAACTCAGGACGTAAAAACGGACGAAATGCCGATAAGCATTTCGTCCGGTGTGGTAACGATTCTTCCACCTCGCCGCCTTCATTTGGTTATGTAATAATGATTCCGAACAATAACCAATCAATGAATAGTTTATCTCAATCAAATAAACAAGCAGGAACATTGATTGAATGCAGTAACCCAATGAAATTACGGTATATTAGTTATATTAAATGAATGCAATTCAGTCTGTAACCGGAAGCAAGGAAAATACAAAAACAAAAACCGGAAGTACTCACCGTTTGAGTGGAACCATCGCTAAAGGCCATCAAAATATCCTTTGATTGTTCGTGTGCACTGGAATGCTGCATGATCCTGGTTCGTTTGAGTAAATAAAAGGAAGAGAAGCCGATTTTGATCCATGAACCTACTCCTTCAAACCGACTCATCCACATGCTGTTGTGATCCAGTTTTCCGTCGATGGCTTCGCCACATGTAGTGATGTTACTGTACGAGGAAGAAACTCCCATACAACGCCCGCCATTTTTACGACAAGCAACGTTAAACATATCTGGTTAAATTGGAGACAAAAATTAGAAACGAAAAACAAATGGAAGAAAATAGGGGCAAAAAAGGGTGTAGAAAATGTAATAAATAAGTAATTAAAATAACTATGCTTTCTTTCTTTCTTTCTTTCTTTCTTTCTTTCTTTCTTTCTTTCTACTCTCGTTCGTTCGTTCGTTCGTTCCTTCTTTCTTTCTTTCGTTCGTTCGTTCGTTCGTACCTTTCTTACTTCCTTCCTTCTTTCCTTCCCTCCTCCCCATCTTCCTTCCTTTCTCTCTTACACATTTGTGAATACGTATGTATGTATGTATGTATGTATGTATGTAAGTGTGTGTATGTATTAATGTATGTATGCATGTGTGTGTGTCTGTGTGTCTGTGTGCGCACATACATGTTAATGGGTTTGCTCATCACCAGAATTCCCGTCGTTATCAACGGAACAATCTGTTTATTTATTCAAAGGCTTAATATTCCGTTGACACTTACGTTTTACTTAACGCGGTATTGTGTGGCGAGACATGGCTTTCGAATCACAACAGTTCAACTGTTAAACAATTCCAAATATTTTCCCTTGCCTTATTTTGGGAAGGCGCGTGGCTCAGTGGTTTGAGTTTTGCGCTCAAAATCATAAGATTATGGTTTCGATTCCCGAACCAGGCGATATGTTGCTCTTGAGCATAACACTACATTTCCCGTTGCTCCTGCTCATTCCGTTGTATGTGAATCCCAGCAGTACCAGGGAAGTTAACTTTGCGACGGACTGGCGTCCCGTTCAAGGGGAGAAGGTGTTGTAATCTTCTCCCTTATAAACCGCGGAGACTGGATTAAGGTCCAGCCTTATGAGTCCTAGGGGACATGACAGAGCTAAATCTTTAGTCAAATTTTTGCCCACAAGGATTGGAATTGACCATGGCAGAAAACATTTTACTGTGGTGACGAGCAAAGGAATCGAACGCATAAATTCGTGATTGAAAATCGAATTTTTAACCATTCAGCGATGCACCCAGTGTGTATATGTACCCATACATACACAAACACACAGTGATAAGCACAAACAGAAACAGGAACAATTATTCTCCGTACTTAGACATTTTGTTAGAATGATTCAAGGCGAAACTCACGTATTGCAGACGCTAAATCCAGAAGTGGAAGAATCGCAATGAAGGACCGGAAAAGCATTTTGGAACAAAAACCTTCTGACGATTAAATTCTTGGGATTATTTTCCAAAGTTTAAAAAAACGTCTAAAAAAAAAAAATAAGAAAAAATTAATGAAGTAGATGATCATAAATTTAAGGGAGACCATGCAGATGACGACAACAACAACAACAATAATAATCCTTCCTATTAAAGGCACTAGGCCTGAAATGTTGGTGGAAGGGGTTAAGTCGATTGCATCGACCCCAGTATGCAACTGGTACTTAATTTATTGACCCCGAAAGGATGAAAGGCAAAGTCGACCTCGGCGGAATTGGAACTCAGAATGTAGCGACGGGCGAAATACCGCTAAGCATTTCGCCCGGAGTGCTAACGCTTCCCTGCTCGCCGCCTTAATAATAACAACAACAACAACAACAACAACAACAACAACAACAACAACAACAACAACACAATACAGTACCAGGAAGAGTTTGTACACTCCCAACAGCAGAAAAAAGACACAATGCTCAACACACACCAGCAACAGGGAGATGTAGCAGGTGATGATTCAGTACAAAGTTGCCTCAATCTACCAAATATTGAAAGGTTATATAATAATAATAATAATAATAATAATAATAATAATAATAATAATAATAATAATAATAATAATAATAATGGTTTTAAATTTTGGCACAAGGCCACCAAGTTTGGAGAGAAGGGGGTTATTTGATTATATGAACCCCAGTACATGACTAGTACTTTATTTAATCAATTCGACATGTCAACCTCGGCGGAATTTGAACTCGGAACGTAAAAAGTCAGAAATAATACCGCTAAGCACTTTGTTCATGATAAAAATATTATTCATTACCCAATATTATTTTTAATTTCCCAAGACAAGCACGGTAATCAACCCATCACATATTTCAGTGTTATTCTGACTTCATCAGCGAAGCATAACCTTCACCGTACATACAGAAGTAGGAACGGAATCTTTGCTAAATAAATATGGACTAATGTATGTTTTACAAATGATGTAGTGTGTCTGTGGCAGGATATAAACTCTGAAACCATGGAATTGGTGATGGGAATCGTATGGTTTAGAAAATATTTTGTCTTTAAAAAAAATACCAATGAACATATAACAGGTTTCATAAATGTCCTTGTAAGTGGGGTCTGTGCATTCAAATGGTTTCGTACGTGAAACTATAAACGCATGTACAGACATCCTGTATATGAATAAGTGTTAAACATCTCCTCACACACACACACACACACACACACACACACACACATGTACATATATAGTATGCCAACACATATATTTTTTTATTCGTTTATACGTCTAAGCGCAAAGGTTGTGGCCATGCTGGTGCACCGCCAGTGTTACCACTTTTTCAATGGCTATTCTTTTATGATCGATGTCTCCTTTTTGAATTCCTGGCCGTGGTATAGGTACATCTGGGACCTCGGAAAGCAGGAGGTCAAGTTGTTCCTTGAAAATATCTCCC
>NC_069000.1:44488092-44490361 GCF_001194135.2 Octopus bimaculoides
ATATATATATTTATATATGTATGTATGTATGTATGTATGTATGTATGTATGTATGCATGTGTGTGTATATATATACGTATATATAAACATACATATACACATTTATACAATCTATATACACATAAACACTCGCACACACATACGAGCCTGCGCATGCGTTTGTGTGCGTGATCGCGTAGTTCAGGTGGACAGCTATTCTATTACAAGTTCCTAGTGGGAGAAGATTTTATCAGATAAAATATCTACAAAGAAATGTTTGTAATGTCTGCGGAATTACAGGCACACGTGTATGTATGTATGTGTGAGTGTTGGTGTACATACGTGTGTGCGTGTGCTTTTTGTGTATTCAAATAGGGAACAGTATTTTGTTTTCCAAAACGACTATGTTTTAATTTTGAATTATATAAAGAATTGTATATATTTCCTTAATCCTCCTTTATTTTGGTTTCAAATTTTGGCACAAGGCCAGCAAGTTTTGGGGGAGGGTGCTAGTCGATATTTCGACCCCAGTGTTTAACTGGTACTTAATTTATCGACATCCGAAAAAGGATGAAAAGCAAAGTCGACATCAGGAATTTTGAATCCAGAAAGTGCAGACGTACGAAATGCCGCTAAGCACTTTATCTGGAGTGCTAACGATTCTGCCAGCACATGTGTAAATCTACGTAGTAGACATACAGACATGTCAGTTTGAAATATCTTTCTGTAGTTTTTAAAAAAATTATGGATAGTTATAATCGAGTTTCGACCTTTATTGAAGTGTCATCAGAGATGTATGCATCACTAGCTCAATCCAAGACAAACGAGCAACCAATCCGTTTATATGCACATAAAATCTCGCAGTTTAAGAGAACTGAGACTGCTAATTTGCATGCCATTAATTTTCAACGCTTTAATTAAAATCGGTGGATTGCCAGCTAAGAAACCCAGTCCACTCAGTATCAAGGTAAGATGCATTCGCACACGCAAGCTTACTATTGTTCTTTCGTTCTCAATATAAACAAGACGATATGGCGTCAGCACTCAAAGATGGCGCTTAAAGAAAAAAACTGGTGAAGCGCAAAAGAAGAACAAAGAAACAACGAACAATGATGTCTGCTGAACTATTGGTTACCAGGCAAATGGAACTTTACTGTAATTTGACAAAATGAACACAGCAGACTATCAAGAAAGATAAATGATTTGAAACTTCACAATTGGAAGATAATAAGAGATGTTACATAATCCTTCGTTTTATAGATGGAAATAAAACGACGAAGATGGCGTCCAAACTATGTCATTATGTGTGAAACTGTGTGAAAATTGTGAGAATGACTGCGAGACATTAATATTGTGACAGAGAACATTTTCGTTTCTAAAACATTCACCTAAACAATAAAAACATCATTTAGTACCATTAACACATTTGGGGAGCCAACAATAACATGTGGTTTTTATAGAACTGGACTGAAAAATAAAATGTCTAGATTTCATCGACCGTAACACGAGGAATGTTCTGAAAGAAGGAAGATATATTACATAAGTCTGACATCCAACGATTAAATATCCTATATAAAGAGAGAGGGTAGGGGACTATTGAATGTTAGGAAACAGCTTCAGAAAACAGTCATCGACGTTGCGCTTTGCCTTTCCATCTCACAAAAGTATATCTATTAAGTTGTCATATAATTTCCTAGGTCCCCCCCGCCCCAACACACACACTTGACATTCATCATTATATCTTTATTACATCGATTTGGGGAGGACGAAAGACAAAGTCGAACTCAGAGCGTAAAGACATATGAAATGCTTAGCGGCATTTCACCCGGCTTGCTTAACGATTTTGCCCGCTCGCCGCCCCAATAAGCCTTTCTACTATAGGCACAAGGTCTGGTTTGGATGGAAGGGGATTAGCTAATTACAATAACCCCGGTGTTTCTCTGGTCCTTATTTCATTGAACGCGAAAGGATGCAAGGGAAAAATCGATCTCGGCGGAATTTGAACTCAGAACGTAACGGCAGACGAAATACCGCTAAGCATTTCGCCCGGTGTGCTAACGTTTCTGCCAGCTCGCTTCCAATCGTTGCCATTCCATCGTGTTCCAATGTGTTCTTCCCCTTTCAAGCTGTTCAAATTGTGCCACCCACCGCCTTTCTATGACGAAATCTTGCCAGGCTCTGGCCCTTCCGCCCTATACCTTCATCCACTTCTTTAGAAATATTTCATCCCTACCCCCAGGGTCCTCTCAACACCCTGTTTATATTGAATAGCAACGAGGTTAGTTCTAAC
>NC_069000.1:44490746-44491145 GCF_001194135.2 Octopus bimaculoides
TATATATATATACACATATATATATATATACTTATATATATATACATACATATATATAGATAGATAGATATACATATGTATTTATATAGTGAAGGTTGTGTGTTTGTGCGTGCCTTTATCATATATATATATATATAGAAAGGGTATGTGTGTATGAGCATGCATGTGTGTTTATATACGTATGTGTTATGGATGTATGCGTATGTATGCACGTGGGTGAGTATATATATATGTATAAATTTGTGTATGTATGCGTATATATGTAAATGGTGAGTGATGGATGAAGCACGAATGTGTGCAACTGTTTTTGTGATATCGTACGTATTTATGTAAATGGTTGTTCGTATGTTTATATATATATATATATATATGTATATATATATATATATATATATATAT
>NC_069000.1:44491783-44492438 GCF_001194135.2 Octopus bimaculoides
ATATATATATATATATATATATATATATATATATATATAATTCCAAGAAATTTAGAGGTTGTGAATCCAACCAACTAAGGGATAATATCTATCCAATATAACTGGTAGAATACCCAGTTATTAATACACAAGTGTTTTTTCATTGCATGGCAATTACATTACCAAATGTAATAAATGGATGAGGGTAAAGAGTTATTATACCCTTAATTTATAGAGCAATAAGAAAATGGAAGGGATCAATAGGTGGTATTCATCAACTTTTTGACATTATATTATGTCAATTCATTTATTTACTAAAAGGACAATTATAACAATATGCATACATGTATAAGATATGCCTTACATATATAATATATAAAATATAAAAATATCAGTAATTATTAAAATATATAACATAGAACAATAGAAATTGTGATAATATCTTACAGCTGTTTCAGCCAAGAGGCAATAATACCTTAATCTACTTTTATCCCTTCAGTGGATTGAAGTTATTAGTAGATGAAATTGAGGTACTTGGGTGATTCTCTAGGCTTCGTCAGAGATTTTAGAAAGTACATAAGGTTAAGTTATAAATATAAATACACACATATATACATACTTTTACATATATGCATACATACATACATACATATATATATATATATATATATATATA
>NC_069000.1:44493293-44496146 GCF_001194135.2 Octopus bimaculoides
CTTTTTTTTTTTTTTACCTAATACTTATTCCTGTTATAGTTGTTGTTGTTGATGATGATGATGAAGATGATGATGATGATGATGATGATGATGATGCAGTTGTCTCTACTACTACTACTACTACTACTACTACTACTACTACTGCTACTACTACCACCAAGATGACGACGACGACAAAAATGGTTTCTGGAATATGTGCAAAGTTACATGATTTTACTGGAGAATTATTGTGGATTATTTCCACTACAGAATATCTATCTATTTATTTATGTGTGTGTGTATGTATGTATGTATGTATGTATGTATGAATGTATGTATGTATGTATGTATGTATGTATATATGTATGTATCTGTCTGTATGTCTGTCTGTCTGTCAGCTGTTTCTTTGATAGTCAATCAAGCCATCTCCTCGTGTGTGCTCTGATGATTATGAAACATGGAAGAAACAGTAGCAGTCATGTAAGTTCCATTGTCTGAATAAGTATGTATATGCGCGTGTGTGTGTGTATATATATGTGTGTGAGTGTGTGTGTGTATATATATATGTGTGTGAGTGTGTGTGTGTGTGTATATATATGTGTGTGAGTGTGTGTGTATGGGTGTGTGCGTGTGTGTATATGGATATATATAAATAAAAAGGATAAACATCCTTCCCCAGTCATACAGACTCACAAGGACGGGTTCCCGATTTTTGTGGCATTTATAAATACCCCCCCCCCCGGACGGGATGTCCCTTTCTCCTTTCTGATGACTAAAAGATCAACGCAGTATTTTACTGACAAGTAATATTCATAGCCACTTCAACATGGCTGTCCGTTCGAGCGGACTTTAATGCGATTTTTTTTTAACCCCAAGAGGACATCTCCTTCGGGTATATGCGTATTATTATGCCGATAAGGATATCGTTTTACACTAATCACCTGATGTGACACAGACTACACATATTGAAGCAACACAAGTAGATGCACAATATCCTATCCGTAAGGGACAGCTGCAGGATGGGTCGAAACGATCGTCGTGCCGCACAAAGATTCCTACCAAACTTCATTTCCGTTTCCCTCATCAATTATAGATACGCGTGCGCGCGCCCGCACACAATGACATGTGGGGTTGCTAAACGCCTTCTTAAATATTTTCATATTTTCTTAGTTTCACCAAGCAATTACAGTATGACCCCGAGTTAGCAAGGAAGCACTAGGTCTGTGGGTGACGTTCTTACCCAGTTACTATAGTAACATTTTCAATTCCGAAATTTATATCTATTCTCCCTTGTATGAAGTTTGGAAAAAGTAAGGTGTGTGTGTGAGAGAGAGAGCCCTTCAAAGAATAATCTCTAATAGAGACCCAAAGACAGGCAGGTTCCCGAAATCTATTTCTGGTACCGTCTTTAATTAACCTTATCAACATATGTTCTGTATTTTCGCTGGTCTTGAGACATGGTTATCAACGTGGTGGAGGGGGAGGGAGAACGGAGGTCTCATACTATGTACGTGTGTGTGTGTGGGGGGGGTGTATGTGTATGTGCGCATGTGTGTGTATGTAGGCGTGTATATGTGCGAGTGTGTAACAATGGGGTGTTTATAAGCCTCTCATAAATCTAGACAAGGTTTAAATTATTGAAGAACAACAGCACCCGCCGCCGCCGCCGCAGCAGCAGCAGCAATGGTAATGATTCTATCAAATTTTGGCCCAAGGCCAGCAGGGGAGGGGAAAGTCGATTACATCGATTGCTGTAAAGGACTTACTTTATTTTGTCGACCAGGAAAGGATAAAATATAAAGTTGACCACGGCAGGTTTTGAACTCAGTACGCAAAGTCGGGGAAAAAAAATGCCGCTACGCATTTTGTCCGACGTGCCAACGATTCTGCCAGTTCGACGCCTTAACAACAACAACAACAACAATAACTGTTACTGCTATGGGTACTAAGCCTGAAATTTTGGGGAAGGAGGCTAGTCGACTACATCGACCCCAGAAGTCAACTGGTATTTATTCCATCGACCCCGAAAGGATGAAAAGTAAAGTTGACTTTGGTGGAATTTGAACTGCTAATGCACAGAGCCAGAATGATGTTTGTTAACCTTTTACGTGTTTCAGTCATTGGACCACAGCCATGGTATCAGTTGAAGAAATTCGAACCCAGAATGCACAGACCCGTAACTGACATCACTACAGATATCTCCCGAGATATCAATCAATTATCATGGACTGGTACTTTATCGATCCCGAATGGAGTAAAGATCATTTCGACCTCAGCGGGATTTGAACTCAGAACATAAGGAGCTGGAACAAAAGTCTGAAGGAATAATAGCCGACATCATTGTATCAGCTTAGTCAGTTCGATACTACATACACACACACACGGACACTATTACACACACATACATGTATGTGTGCATCATACGTTGTTTAATGGCAAACGAATACAAAAGTAGTGCTCAATGCATATTGTAGAGGATATATTTTAAAAATAAAACTGAAGCTGACAGATTGTTTCGGGAATCGAGTTTCATGCCATCGCAATTTTCCGTCGAAAGTTTCGCCTGATGATCGCAATAGCGTGAAACTCGAATCGTGAGACATTCTCAACTTCAGTTTTAACAGAGCGCATTATACATACGTACATACATACACACATATACACATACGTATATACGTATACATGTATGTATATTAAATATACATATATATATATATAACATACACACATACACACACATATACCCTTATGGCTTCATCTTATTTCTGTTTCTGCGCCACTGTTGTTTTCATTATTTACGCTCCAACTTTTAATATTTCTATTTGTTTTTATTGAGCACCCTGGTAAACGGAATCATTAAGTTATATCATGAGG
>NC_069000.1:44496493-44498777 GCF_001194135.2 Octopus bimaculoides
TATATACATGTATATATATATGTGTATAAATATACACATAGATACAAGGATATATATATGTTTATATATATTTATTTATATATGCATACATACACACACACACACACACACATATATATGTGTGTATACCTACATACACATACATATATATGTATATATATATTATATTTTATATATATATATATATATATATTCGATATATAGATATAGATTTAATGATATATATATATATGTATATATATACATACATACATACATATCTATACACATATACACTCACACATAATTCTCATGTGGTTTAGTTTAAAATTCCGTTAACTGGAACGAAATTACACATCATCATAATCAACATCCTCCTCCTCCTTCTCCTCTTCCCTTCATCATCATCATCATCATCCTCATCCTCATCGTGGTTACCATCCACTTTGTTTATAGAAAGAACAGCGAAATCTGTGAGATCTAATTTTTTTCTATATTTTTATTTTCATTTTTCTTCTTTAAACATATTTTCATTAACCAGTTTCTATCACATTTTTTATCAACGTTTAACAACAACAACAACAACAACAACAACAACAACAACAACAACAGCAACCAATCATATTTTGGGGTTTCTTACCCTATGACAGCTCCCACAGCCTAGTCCCATGTCTTACTTAATCTGTGTCACCGTTTGTTTATATTTTCTTATTATGGCTGACGACAGAATCGTTCAGATTCGTCGCACGAAATGCCACATACCATCTTTGACAGGGTACTCTCAGTTTGCCAAGTCGTACCCAACCGCGGTTGATAACATAAGGAGCTAATCGTGTCCTGCGGTCGTGATCATCAACGATACTTCACTATTCGTTATTCTTTCTGACTTTCCTCACATGACCAACAATGTTGAGGCGAGAGGAAAGTCGATTCCATCGACTCAAGTTCTCAGCTGGTATTCATTCTATCGACCCACAAATGGATAAAAAAAAGTGACGTTGACCACAGCGGAATTTGAACTCAGAAGTGTAAGAAATGCGGCTAAGGGTTTTGTCAGGCATACTCTTTTATTCCTTTACTTGTTTCAGTCTTTTGACTGCGGCCATGCTGGAGCACCGCCTTTAGTCGAGCAAATCGAACCCAGAACTTATTCTTTGTAAGCCTAGTACTTATTCTATCGGTCTCTTTTGCCGAACCGCTAAGTTACGGAGACGTAAACACACCAGCATCGGTTGTCAAGCGATGTTGTGGGGGGGGGGGCAAACACAGACACACACACATATATGTATACATATATACGACAGGCTTCTTGCAGTTTCCGTCTACCAAATCCATTCACAAGGCTTTGGTCAGCCCGAGACTATAGTAGAAGACACTTGCTCAATGTGCCACGCAGTGAGAATGAACCCGGAACCATGTGGTTGGTAAGCAAGCTACTTACCACACAGCCACTCCTGAGCCTATAAACGCATGTTAACGGTTCTGCCAGTTCTGTGTTTGTGCTTGTCCCCCACTCCCACCATCACCTCTACTCAACAACCGGCTTTGGCTTGGTTACGGCCGCATAACGAAGCGGTTCAGCAAAACACACCGAAAGAATAAACACCCGACTCAAAAAATAAGTTCTGGGGCCGATTTGATTGACTAAAACCCGTTAAGGCAGAGCACATTGATGAGAGATGACGTTGTGGCCAAGACATTGTACCATGAGATCTGTCCGATGGATAATCTCGAAAGCAAAGTGATAGAGACCCTTACCACTCATAAAATGAAAGAGTACATACAAGTGGAATGCCCTAATGACAATCTCAATAAAATGCAAACATAATAGACCAGACATAGTGATTTGAGACATAGTGATTATATACATAATATAAAACATACACATCTGCACATGCACTGACACTAAGTCTTGCATATATGCATTCGTACATGCATAAATACGTTGAAGATGTTGTTTAAAATTCTAATGAAGGAACTTTGGTTTGAGGTTAGAAACTGACTCAACATTGGCGAAAAGTTTAGAAGTAAAAACTAAATAACACCATACATGCGAACATACACACATAATCATATACTTACGCACACGCGCACGCACACACTCATATATATACATATATTTACACTCATACACCCACCCTTTTTCCTTTTATGGTCATTTGTGTAATGACAATTGATCTCATTGGTCATTTGATTTTGTTTTTTTTTTCATCTTGCTATTTGTGCTGTGGCTAAATTGGAGAACGCATCTATACATATATAAATATACACACACATACATACATCATGTATATATATATATATA
>NC_069000.1:44502165-44503363 GCF_001194135.2 Octopus bimaculoides
GCTGGAGCACGTGTATGTATATATATATCCTATATATATATTCTTTCAACACACGTATCCACATCAAGAATCTTGCACACGAAATACACATACGAAATATATATCCTAGTTTTGCTTTTATATGTGATGGGTTTTTCATTGTATACCAGTTCTTTGTATGGACATGCAGCTCCCCACAGTTGTACAAATGAGCGAAACAGCGGGTAAAATTCGAGCTACCTTTTGACAATTCACCTGAAGGGACCTGTCTGCACCTTTGATGCAGTATAATTGTTTGTACTGCATCTCACCTGCGAGGTACCGGCGAACGATGAGTCAAACTAATTGCAGCGAATAAAGAGTCTTGTGAATTTTAATTTCTATCTTGTATATTTTTATAAACTCTACGGACACAAAAGAATTCCTGCAGTAAGTCCAGTGGCAGATATCTCCTCACTGTTGATGACATCAGGTAGCCGAATGTTGCGAAAAGGCTTTAAACAGCACACAACAAGGTGTATAGCCGAATATGAAGTTATTACTTGTATGAATGTATGTAAACGCATTTTTGCACGCAGGAGTGATCGGACATGGATGAGTGACATCGTGATAAAACAACAGCAAGCCACCTCGCTCACCTACACCTGTAACTGGCAACTCCTGATCCATCCAACATAGGTGGCACCACGAGTATTTCCTGGAAACAACAACAACAACAAAACAAAAAACATTACCTCTTACCTTAAAGCAGGAATACCAGGTTTCCGTGAGAATAAGTCCAGTGTGCGTGTGTGTGTGTGTGTCTATATATATATATATATGCGTGTGTGTGTCGGATATACATATGTATATATATATGTATATATATATATATGTGTGTGTATAAGAAAATGTTGTGTCTTGTATGTATTTGTCTGTCTGTCTGTCGTATAGGTATATATATATTTTGTGTATGGCCAACGCTCCTGAATGAAAGTAAATATTACGCGCGTTGTTTATACATAGATGTGTGCGGAAACATGTATGTATGTTTATTCATATAAATATGGTTGTTTATATGTGTGTCTGTATGTTTGCATATGTATGTGTATATATCCATATGTGTTCATGTGTATATAATATATATATACATATATTTTATTATATATGTGTGTGCCTGCGTGTGTGTGTGTGTGTGTGTGTGTGTGTAAAAGAAACCGTTTCTTATTTGTTTCCCTTT
>NC_069000.1:44503987-44506411 GCF_001194135.2 Octopus bimaculoides
TTGTACTTGCGTTGTTGTTGGCGATGGTGTTGATGGTGGTGTGTTTTTGTTGTTGGTGTTGTTGGTGTTGGTGGTGGTGGTGGTGGTGGCGATAGTGATTAAGATAATGTTATTGTTCTTTAGCTACAGGCCAGCTCTCATCAGGCTCACCTATGATACAAAGATGTTCCGTCCGTGATCATCCCGCTAAATATATATTTCATGTGTATCTCGGATCCCATTATCCAGACTTGTTTTTACAAGACGATAGAATAGGAATCGAGAGATATTTGATTGTTATTTCTAGGAAGTCGAGTAACGACACAAGAGGCCCCCTTCTCGTTGTCTTCGTTGTTGTTGTATAGCCCTCGGCCCAGCAGTCCTATAATACGCAGGTGGTCGACCGAATGAGGTGAGTCGTCCTCTGTACCCCGTGTGTCCCGGGTTTGACTTTAAACTGTCCCTTGTGGAACCATCTTTGGTCACTACTGTTCATAGGTCTACTCTCAGGGCCTCAGCTGTGGGTTAATTAACAATTAAGTTGGGTAAATGGAACACATCAGCCTGTGGTGTAGGGGTAACCCGTCTAGGTAAAGGAAAACTCGGACTACAAATCTCCGTTGCCAAGCAGGGGAGAGAACTCAGGAGTAAACCCTGGGGAAGATCGGTAATTGGGGTCCCCGAGGCTGTTCGGTGTTGCCTGCAGCCTCATTCTGCGACGATCTTGTTACCAATTTATAAATTTGATTATAAGATGACAGTCTGATGACAGTAAAAAGGGTTTGCTGTTATGTACATTTAAAAGTATTTTGACACTGTTCACGGATTAAAATATTTGGGGGCTGACATAAACAATATTTTACGTAGGATATGGGCAGTTCCCATGAGCACTATTTTTTGATTATCTTCCATTTTGGGATTATCTGATATCTGAGCTGGGTAGCAATCGGCCCCACCTGCTCGAGATATAAGCAGACTAACAAAAGCACTGAGCTTATCACCGTCCAGAGTCCGTACTTAACTGACTTGTGGTCCCTTATAACCGCTCAGTCATTTTACAATTAAATATTCCTTTCTGATGTAGGCACAAGGCCTGGATTTTTGTGGGAAGGAGAACAATCGATCACATCGACCCCCAGTACTTGACTGGTACTTAATTTAATTTATCCACCCCGAAAGGATGAAAGGTAAATTTGAACTCAGAACGTAGCGACACACGTATATATATGTGTGTGTGTGTGTGTGTGTGTGTGAGTGCGTGTGTGTGTGTGTGTGTGTGTGTGTGTGTGTGTGTGTGTGTTTGTACAGATAGATGCATGTATAGACAGGGTGCGTCAGTTTTTTTGAGGACACCATGTTCATGAGCTTTCTTCTAACTTTATTTTTCCTTACTTTTCAGATAAATGATGTCAGACGTCAGGTTGACTCAGAAATTGAAAAGGCGCATCGTAATCGTTGCCTTAAAAGCACAGCAGACGATACAGAGTTAGATTGCTTCATGAAAGTTGTCTGATCTTTTGTTGTCAAAGTTTAAAAGGAGAGGAAACCTGCTGATGGGGATCCAATATCACCGGCTGAACACATAGCATGTGTATAGGATTCTAAAACCATCAGAAGACAAAATTCTGTGCAAAAAGCCCGAGAAGAAACTGATAAAACACCCAGAAATTCAATCGGAGCCATTGCAAAGGACCCCAAGGCTTCAGAATGCACCACCAGAAGAGTTATGTATGAGAACATCCAGTACAAGTTGTATGTGATGTTGAGGGCCCAGTTTATGCTGGATGTGAGAAGAGAGAATAGTACAATCATTGCCAAGTGATTGTTAAACAAGTGAAAACACCAAGAGGCTGGAAAGCTTTGGGTTTTCTCCGATAAGAAAAACTCCGATCAGGATGAAAAGGTAAACGGAAAAATCGACACATGGTTATGCAGAAATCCGAACGAGGTTCCAACGGTCATGCATACTAAGTTCCCATCAACCGTGATGATTCTGAGAGTCGTCAGCAACGAGGGAGATGTCTTGACTCCTCACTTTTTAAGAGTCAGTGCTGCTGTTTACACAGAAACGTTGCAGAGACTTGTGAGGCCCTGGATTGACAAGAGTATGCAACGGAAAATCCTAAAAGACTCTGAACTGTCCCATGAGGCCAGGACATCCCAAGAGTGGATGCGTGCCAATCTCCATGATCATATTCTCCCAGACACATGGCTTTCTAGCTCAACAGACTTCAATCCACTGAACTATTACGTACGGGGCGTTGTGGAGAGAGAGAGAGAGAGAGAGAGAGAGAGAGAGAGAGAGAGAGAGAGACAGACAGACAGAGAGAGAGACAGACAGAGAGAGAGACAGAGAGAGAGAGAGAGAGAGAGATGGGTCAATCAACAACCCCATAACACCATACAACCTCTCAGCCAATTTATTGGGAGTTACATGTATGGATC
>NC_069000.1:44506648-44507096 GCF_001194135.2 Octopus bimaculoides
CACAACGGTCTTCTCACTCAAACACCCAACACATAAAGACGCAAAAGCACACTATTGTCTCAAAATGCACGCGCACACACACACACACACACGCACACACGCACACGTTTCACTCACGCACATACGTACCGACGCGCACACACACACACACACACGCACATGCACACACTCACATATGTATACACTCATACATACACATAGTCGTCATCATCATCATCATCATCATCATCATCATTATCAGCTGCTGCAGCAGCGACGACAACATCAACAACAATAATACTCAACATTCACCCTTGACATAAACACGTCCACGCAGTCAACACTTCCCTTCTTTCTTTCTTTCTTTCTTTCTTTCTTTCTTTCTTTCTTTCTTTCTTTCTTTCTTTCTTTTTTTCTTTCTTTCTTTCTTTCTTTCTTTCTTTCTTTCTTTTCTTTCTTTCTTTCTTTC
>NC_069000.1:44508047-44508670 GCF_001194135.2 Octopus bimaculoides
TTTCAGTTTCAAGATGTTGCTGTTGTTATTATTGTTCTTGTTGTTGTTATAACAGAAACTCATGTGCCTTTTAGTGTCACTGCTGCTGCTGCTACTGCGGCTACTACTACTACTACTACCACTACTGCTACTACTACTACTACTACTACTACTACTACTACTACTACTACTACAGCCGCTGTCGTCGTTGTTGTTGTTGTTGTAGTTCTCACTCCTTCAAATGTTGTTGTTGTTGTTACTATTTTTAGTGTTGCGGATGTTGTTGTTGTTGTTGTTGTTGTTGTTGTTGTTATTCTTGTCTTACAAACACTGGATGTATTAGTGCTTTTGCTGTTGTTGTTGTTGCTTTCGACATCGTCCTATTAAAGATAACAGGGTCACTTAAGTTCGCGCCTCCCACCAGCGCCACCACCACCACCACCATCACCAACGCCGCCGCCATGACTACGATGACGACGACGACGACGACGACGACGGCTACCACCACCAAGAACAACACCAACACCACCGTCACCGCCGTCGTTGCCGCCACCATCAACAGCAGCAGCACCACCACCACCACCGCATCAACCATCATCATCATCATCATCCGCATCACAGTCACCACCACCACCACTACTACT
>NC_069000.1:44509023-44509819 GCF_001194135.2 Octopus bimaculoides
ACCACCCCCACCACCAGTACCACCACCACCACCACCACTAATAATAATAACACCAAGCGCACCATCGGCCATCCATCACTTCAGCTGTTGCTACAGCCTTGCCTCAGGGATGAAAGGGGTTCCTTGTTTTTTAGCCCAAATATAAAACTACACAGACCACAGCTAACCCCACAATACACTCCATTCCACGCCCCATCATCATCATCATCAGCAGCAGCATCCTCATCATCATCAGCATCATCATCACTTCCATTACAACCACTACAATCATCATCATCATCCACCTCCATTGTCTCCTCCTCCTCATCATCATCATCAACCCCACTCCCTTGTTATCATCATCGTCATGCAGGGCCATTATTCTTCATTTTCCGAAAGAAAAATATAAAATATAAAAAAAAAAGTATATATATACGAAAAAGGAATTTAAATGTGGAAGGAGGAATTATGGCGCAATCAAGGAAGAATTGGAAATGCATTGTGGCGAGCGATGTATAACATCAACAACAACAACAATAATATAGCTGTTCGGCAAAAGAGCCCGACAGAATAAGTACCAGGCATTAAAAAAAAAAAAAGCTGCTGTCGATTCACTCGACTAAAAATTCTCCAAGGCAGTGCCCCAGCATGGCCGCAGTCAAATGACTGAAACAAGTAAAAGAATAAAAAATTTTAAAAAAAAGGTTAAAGGAAACAGAATAAGAGAATACAAGAACGTCAGAATAAATGGAATAACAAAATTGTTATACAAGACTTCAAACCTAATTTCGACAACGAATGAAACTGACGTTGATTG
>NC_069000.1:44510031-44512198 GCF_001194135.2 Octopus bimaculoides
ATATGTTTATTTTTTTTTGTTTCGTTCAAACCGAGGTTATTTATTTTGTTTTAGAGAATCATTTTAGCAAATATTGTATTGCATCGAGTCACTTCACACATGCAGGCACCGCACGCACACACACACACACACGCACGCACATACACACACACGCACACATACACACACATTCACGCACAAACACATGCACGCACACACACACACACACACACATATATAAATAATTAGAAAATGGAGACAACCACAGATTGACCAACACATCGGTTGGACCACATCTATAGCTCATTTATTAATACAAAGCATGACATAACAAAATAAGTGACATAACATATCTTACGGCCGTTACTGATCAGATTGCCAAAATTCAGTCTATACATTGCTCGAGGATAATACAGGTAACGGATACCGATAGCATTTACGGATATTGTTATCCCTTAGTCGGTTACTATAACCGCTAACTCAGTTTACATAGACATACATATGACGGGTTTACGCAGAATTTCCGTTTATCAAATTCATTTACAAGGCACCGGTCGGCTCTGGGTTATAGAGGAAGACACCGGCCCAACGTGCCGCACTGTGAGACTGAAACTGAAGCAACGTCTGCACAGCCTGCCATCACCCGACCGCAAAGAGTCTTTTGAGGAAACGACTGCGTTGCAAGCAATCGGTCCAGGTGCCCACTTTGAAGATAATTTACTCCCTGACTCCCCCAGTCTCAGAAGGTCTGCGAAAAAAAATAGGGTCCGAAGTGCTGGTCATTTATGGATTAAGTCGTGAAATATATTAGACATCAATGTTAAAATATATTAGATACTAAAATATATCAGACATCAATAAGATATTGTCCTGACTTGGGGCCTTAAACCCTTGATGGGATCGTAGGGTTGTCGTTATATATGATATGCGACGTACCTTGAAGATTTTTAGATCTGATGGTGCCTAAAAGTTTTCAGGTATTACCCCAGCTGATGTTTTGTGCAGAAAGAGGATTTTTAGATCTGATAGTGCCTAAAAGTTTTTAGGTAATACCCCCAGCTGATGTTTAGTGCAGAAAGAGAAAAAAACAACAAAACAGAACGACAGAGCAGCACTAACTCTAGTACAAAATGAATACTTCATTTATCAACTCCGAATGGGAAAAATATGAAGTTGATCTCATCAGAATTTGAGCTCAAATAAAAGAGATGTAGAATAATAACTACAAAGCAAGTTATCCGACGTCATTAACGACTCTGCCAAGTGGATGCTTTCACTAACGCGTTACGAAAATATTTTGAAATTACTTAACAAGCAGACAGAGATTTCACTGTATTTACAATTTGCAGCTTGGGTCGAATTGTGTATTATTTGCGGTGACTTGTATATCCGCCATTTTAACAAGTCGGAGTCAAACAACAAAACTTGTACAATGTTCATGTTTTCGTTTGTTTGCTTTCAATGAAATATTACAAAAAATATTAAAATATTTAAAATAACTTTGAATCACTTACTTGAGATGAAACTGTTTTCACGACGTGCAGTTGGGACCGAGTTGCGTGTTATAAGTTGCTACTTCTTATAAGTTGCTGTCAAGAAATGCTCTACAAAGTTCGAGGTTTCAGTCGCGTCTGAATCGAGGAAATAACACAGTAAGGCTTCAGAAGGTTATTTTAAAAGTTCGCAGGATTTATGGCTTGTTTTTGATGAAGATATTTTTAGCAGCACAAAAGCTAAAAACGACACAACATCCAGTGAGAGGGTTCATACTACAGTCCAACATTAGGGGGTGGATCAGACGTGATTCTCATCGGTCTGTGTTAATGATGCTGCTGGTGGTGGTGGTGATGATGATGTTGGTGGTCTTAACGGCTTTGTTGTTGATGGTTGTGATGGTAATGGTAGCAGTGGTGGTGGTGATGTGATTGTGTTGGTGTTGGTGTTCGAGTGGTGATGTTGTTGTTGTTGTTGTTGTTGTTGTTGTTAGTGGTGTTTGTTTTGGTGGTGGTATAGTACACAACCAGCCATCTTAATGGTAAGCAAAGGAATGGTAGGGGAAGAGACAAAATTTTTCCCCTTCCCTCCACATCATCTCCCCCCCCCCAAAGAAGCAAAAACAAAAAAGAAAACGAACTAAAATCGTAAGAAATGCATTAGGAGTGCCCCCATATAGTTAAGGAGTTCATAT
>NC_069000.1:44512668-44513288 GCF_001194135.2 Octopus bimaculoides
AATAATAATAATAATAATAATAATAATAATAATAGTCGAATTAGATATAAGAAATACAAACGTAATTTCCTTTATACAATTTTGTTTACCGAAATCTTCAAAAGGAATCGCAACAACAGTCTTGGGACTCGGTAATTAGATTATGCTGAAGAAATAAGCGAATAAAAGAAGCAAAGAAAATAATTTTAAAAAGTATGTGGGGGGGGGGAGACAGAGATCTATTTATAAGTCTTGGATAACAAACAAACATTTAAATATAGAGATAATCTGGGACCGGAAATGAATTCTGGGTCAGAACTTTCTAGAGAGATGGTGTTGCTGTTGGTGATATTAGTCTTGTTATTGTTGTTGTTGTTGTTGTTGTTGTTGTTGTTGTTGTTGTTGTTGTTGATGCTGTTGTTTCTGCAGCTGCTATTCTTGTTCCGGTCGTTTTTGGCAATGATGATGATGATGATGATGATGATGACGACGAGGACAGCGAGGACGACGACGACGACAATGATGATAATGATGATGATGATGATGACGACGATGATGATGATGATGATGGTGATGATGATGATGATGGTGATGATGAGGGTGGGGGGGTGACAACGACACCGATGACAACAGCGACGATG
>NC_069000.1:44513523-44514584 GCF_001194135.2 Octopus bimaculoides
ACCACCACCACCACCATCACCACCACCACCACCGCCACCATCACCATCATCATCATCATCATCATCATCACCATCATCATCATCATCATTATCATCATTGTTTTGAAGCTCGTGTAGGCCCATCCTCTCCCCTAATGTCAGCAACCGAAACATTGGCCTCTGCCAAACATGTCACCAATGAAGACCTTGAAATTTCATAAATAAATAAATAAATAAATAAATCAGTGTAGCTTCCAAATTAAGAGGAAGCTAGGTATTCTTTGGGGTCAATGTTTTTTCCTTCCGGAAACGAAGATTTAGAACGCGTTTCGACAGACTTACGCAGAAGGTTAATGATTGCTATTTTCTATTACTAATTAACTAATTGCTAATTGTACCGCCATTTGTTTTTGGTGTCAGTCTCAAAGAAATTCTCTGTCCAGACTTCTCAAAGATACTGGCAAATGTTCATTTCTTGTGTGACCATTGAAGTGTTCCTGTTGTTGATGTCGTTGTTGAGACGATGGTGGCGGTGTCGAGGGTGGTCCCTTCTCTAAGCAGTTGAGGTTCTTTCTGCAAGTATTCCACAGAAAGATTCCATTGGGTGAGGCTTGAAATGAAACGTTGTTTGAAGAAGGAAACCAAAAAGACGTCTTCCCAGCACGAGAATCAATAATAATAATAATAACAACAACAACAACAAGAGCACTTAGAGAGCGCAAACCTCCGCCAAGGCAACACCAATCTCCTCTCAACGATTAACCAGAGATGATTTCTTAAAATGAGAATATCTGAAATAAACTCGATTGACCTCACAAACGAGAATACTAAAAACGAACCCGACCGCTATCAAAAATTAGATAAAAATACAGAAAAAATAATCCAGAATCCATGTCCGGTACCGGATCGATCCTAATCAGTTCGTGCCAGTCACGAGGCCAAATATTCCTGAAAGTTTCATCCGAATCCATCCAGCGGTTCTTGAGATATCTTGTCCACAGACAAACAAACAAACACGACTGCAAACAATATCTCTGCCTTTGCTAAGGGGGAGGTAATAATATCCGTATTATTAAACCTAA
>NC_069000.1:44514757-44517917 GCF_001194135.2 Octopus bimaculoides
TATATATATATATATATATATATATTTAATTATATGTATTTCTTCTATCTTAATGAATAAAAATTCTTCGGATAGAATAAATGGGTTAATAGAAACCAATGTAGCAAAGAACACAAAATAACTGTGGTGTAGTTTCTGTTTTTAAGGCAGGAACTCCTTGAAGTTTTGGGTATTTGAGTGTATTTAAAAATTTAAGGAATGGAGAAGATGCATGTTATAATTGCATACTTTATTCCTGGCGGAATAGTGAAACGGTGTCAGGGCAAAGGTAGCCTCAACATCAACAAGAGAGAGGGGGAGGAAGAGAGAGAGAGATAGGGAAAGAATGAGGAAAGAAGAAGAAACGTGGAGGGGAGGAAAGCCAAGAGGTTAAGACGGAGAGAAGAAGAGAAAGACGGAAACGTGAGGGAGGGGAGAGGAAAAGAGAGAGGAATAGAAGAGAAAGGGTAAAAGAAGGAAAGAGCGGGAAAGAAAGGAGAAAGAGAGGGAGAGAGAGAGGAAGAAAGAAGAAAGACAGAAGGGAAGAAAAGGGGAAAAAATGAGAAGGAAAGAAAGCAAAGAGAAAGAAAAAATTAGAAACGAGAGAGAGAGAGAGGGAGATAGAAGAAAGACATTACAATGTGCGTGTGTGTGTGTGTGTATTAAATTCATATTATTATTCTTATAAATTTGTTAAGAAATATTCCTTTCTGTTATAGGCACAAGGCCTCAAATTTAGTTGAATTGGGGCCAGTCGATTCGATCGTCCCCAGTACGCAACTGGTACTTAATTTTATCGACCCAAAGGAAAAACGGCAAAGTCAACCTCGGCGGAATTTGAACTCAGAATGTAAAGACAGCAAAGCATTTCGCCCGACGTACTAACGTTTCTGCCAGCTCGCCGCCTTAGATTGTTTAGAAATAATGACACAACATTTACTGAGGTGGGACTTGATGCTAAAAGCCAACAGCTAATTCAACAGATACTGGCTGAATAAAAACGGTTCCGGGGAAGTCGAAGTCCCAACAGTCTCGAATTTTACAATGCAAACATTGAAGGATCCCCCCTGACGTACGCATCAAAGGCATGCCAGCACCAGCAGGTATCCTCACCTTTAAAATCAAGGAATACTGGCGGAACACTCCGATTAAGAGAGCAATTCGGTGCAAACTCAACAGACCTGATGCTGTTCTGAGGGACAGGTAACAAAGGTCATGCAATGCTACAGAGGTCAGCTGACCATGTCTTTTCACACATGTACAGAACTTGATTGTATAGAACATGTGTGTGTGTGTGTGTGTGCAAGCGTATGTATATTCACACATGTACACGCACACACACGCACACACACATTATGCATACACACACACACACTATACACAGATGTCGCATGAGAATTCTCAATGAGATATTCTCGTTTTCCCTTGAGTCGCATTCCCCCAGTATTCTACAAATTAGAAGACGCTCATACATCTGCTTAGAATTAGCCTCGGTAATGCAGTAGCCATATCCATTACACACACACACACACACACACACACACACACATATATATATATATATATATATATATATATATATATATATATATATGCGTGTGTGAATGTATGTATTACTGTTGCGCAACCGCAACTTGACTACGAATACACAAACGTACACACAAATATATATTTGTTTATATATATATATATATATATATACATATACATACATACACGCATACATACATACATACATACATACATACATACATACATACACACACACACATATATATATATATATATATATATATATATTACACACGGAAGTAGTGTATATAGCATGTTTTATAGACATATGTTAGATCAGGCTGACAAGTGAGACCTCTGTGGGTAAACAACGGAAGTTTCAGTAGCTAAGAATGAGCATTGAACTGACTAGTTTCGTTTCTCATTAAAGACTCATCAGAGGTCGTGTTACGGTAAAGCCCGACTTATGAAAGTTGTAAAGGAACTCTGAGAAGCAAACGAAATCTAAAACCAGGCCGTACGGATCTCTGATTAGCTGTATTACGTATATTACGTATACGGTATGGTTATGTGTCACTATGCATCTAGAAATCATATATGTAGTTATGTTGCATTCTGAAAGGAACGTGTTAGAATATAGTATAGAGCTCGTCCACCTTCAGAATAACCTAATAGTATAGGCAGTACTATTATATATTTCGAACCCTAAAATTATGCTCCTTGTATGCTATTTTCGGAATTTTGGTTTTGCTGTATTGGAAGTCTATAGGTGTGATCTGTGCAGCCAATAATAATGTGAGACGCATTATTGTTTGTGTTAATTTTAATTCTTTGTTTTTGGTGGGACGATGTAGGACGGGGCACAGAGATTGGGTTTCTTGTAGGACTGACATAACTAAAGATGTGTCTAATGAGTATATTTGTAAACAGATGTTGTTTTCCAAAAGAATAGCCGAATAACTGTGTCGTTTTGTAACTACGTGATTACAATATTGACTTCGATATGTTCTGGTTTTGGGTTCAATTCTACTTCTCTGCTTTGAATTTTGGCTAAGCGTCATCAATCATAACCTCGAATCGAAAAACAGCTTCAATGAGTGAATGTTGGCGGAGGGAAACTGTGGAAGCCTAGTTCGACCTTGTTCGGCCCAAGCTAGAACAAAATATTGTAGAAGACACGTGAAAGTAGTGTTGCAAAGTGCTACTGAACGCCTGACTAAGACATTTGGTGCACGCTACATACGTTCCTTCCAAGCACTGCTATACACAGAGAAAATGAGCTAGAACGTTAAACCTTAGTGCGCTTGCACAGCAGAGTTCAAGGTCAATCTTTGCCAAGCAGCTTTAGTCTACGACCTTTAGCTTTGGTTACTACAGCAAAAGTCCGGATACTTATTGATCAGACCTCGTATATGAATATGCGTAGTCATGCGGTATGTGCGCGTTTATATGACTACATGTGTGAGCGTGCACGTGTATAAACATTTAAACAAGCATATGTAAGTCTTTACCCCCACCCCAGCACTTATATATATGTATATATATATATGTATATATGTATATGTCTAAATATATATATTTGTGTGTATATATATTTGTATATACATACATACATTCATACATACATACATATATACATACACACATGTATGTATGTGTGTGTATATAT
>NC_069000.1:44518181-44519555 GCF_001194135.2 Octopus bimaculoides
TATATATATATATATATATATATATATATATATATTATAAAATTCTCTTTCTACTTAAGGTATTAATTTCTGTCTTCAGTTGTTTGTTGATTTTGTATAATTAAAAACAACTACACACACACATACGCACACGTATGTTTATATGTATGTTTGTATGTGTAGATATGCATATATACATACATGCATACACACACACACATATATATGCACGCACACACAAATACACAGACAAACACATACATACATACATACATACATACATATATATGTGTGTATGTGTGTGTGTGTGTGTGTGTGTGTGTGTGTGTATGTACGTGTGTGTGTGTGTGTGTTTTTGTATGTGTATATTCTTCCACATACACTCCCAACATCTCCCACTATTTCCCAACATCCCACATTTCCCGACGCTGAAAGGTTCAAAACAATTTGATCCTTTCACATAGTTTATTTTAGAAAGTTTCGCTTTAAAATTCTATTTTTTAAAATTTATTGTTTATTTTTTCCCAAATTTTTCTTATTGGTAACTGCAACCGCAACAGCAACAGGAAGAATAAATTATGGTCTCAAATTTTGCCACAAGGACAGCAATTTTTGGGGAGGGAACTAGTCGATTTCATCGACCCCAGTGTGCACCTATATATACAGGTAGATGCAGGTATGCACATACTTGTACGTATATATGCATATACTCATTTATTATTTGTTTTACATGACCGAACGCCCGCGTCATCCCTGTAAGTAGATTTGAACTTTATATTTTACGACGCGACTCTATCTATCTCTATCTCTGTAACTTTTTTCCCCTCTCGTTATTCCTTCTGTTACTACTACATATCTCTCTCTTTACCCCTCTCGTTCTTCCTTCTGTTACTACTATATCTCTCTCTTTCCTCCTTTCGTTCTTTGTTCTGTTACTACTATATTTCTTTTCCTCTCTTTCTCTCGTTGCTCACCTACTTTCTACTACCTCCCCTTGTTTCTCCCTCTACCACTCTCACTCTTCCTTACCCCTCGCTGGTCACATGTGTCTAGTCACTAATTCTTTTCTTCCTTGGCTTTCGCCGAGCAAACACGCGAACTTACTTCGTCCCGCTTTCAGTTCGTTGCTTCCCAGCGTTCATTATACACAATTTTTCACGTCTGGCCGTATAGCCTTTTCCGTTTGTTTTCCTGTCTTGTTTTCTTTTCCATTTGTTTTCCTGTCTTGTTTTCTGTCCGCCACTACATTCCTCCATGGTACTAATTTAATTTCTGTATACAAATTTAATTTGTGGTCTGTGGGAAGAGCCATTTTAACGATGCGTCCTGCCCTACTCTTTGAAACGCCTGTGTTGGAATGGGGGTAGCTGATGAAGGAAAATGTTCTCTATGTGG
>NC_069000.1:44521596-44523762 GCF_001194135.2 Octopus bimaculoides
GCAAATCGACTCCAGGACTTATTCTTTGTAAGCCTAGTACTTATTCTATCGTTCTCTTTTGCCGAACTGCTAAGTTACGTGGACGTAAACACACCAGCGTCGGTTGTCAAGCGATGTTGGGGGAGGGACAAACGCAGACACACAAACATACACACACACAAACACATATATATATATATACGATGGGCTTCTTGCAGTTTCCGTCTACCAAATCCACTCACAAGGCTTTGGTCGGCCCGAGGCTATAGTAGAAGACACTTGCCCTAGGTGCCACGCAGTGGGACTGAACCCGGAACCATGTGGTTGGGAAGCAAGCTACTTACCACACAGCCACACCTGGTATTACGATCTTGGAAGGACGAAAGCCAAAGTTGATTTCGGTGAGATTTGAACTTGGAGCAAAGAGGATCGGGACAACTACCTAAGTCCTGGTAACGATCTGTTCGTTTGAACCGTTCGTCTAAACTCGTTGGCGCGAGTTCCATAACTGAATCAGGTTAAACATACAAGGTAAATTAAGGCAATGTCAGTCACAACGCAGTAACCTCCCTTCTAGTGAAGAAACGTTAAAGTATCTCAGAGTTGTCTACCTTCCATTTCAGTAGCGATTCTCTGTTGGTCTCCTTTCGTTCAAAGCACAGACCAATCGCCGCCTTGGAAGGGGAGACAAATGCCTTTGACATTGCATAATAACACATTCTAAATTCATCCAGCGAATTGTACATATAACCTCGTTTATCACTGATTCATTCAGCATTGATCCAGGATAACACGGTATGTTCAAATACGATCAGTCCAAGATTCTGCTTGTTCTGCAAAAATGCGATGCAGCGACTACCGACAATGCACCAGTTATCGCTTGTGGTGGACATGACCACGCGGTATATTTGTGTATTTTTTCTATACGGATTTACGTTCATGTACCAACCAACATGATACCCATGAACAGAGAAAATATGAAGGAAGTTTCGCTGCTATGGGCCGCGAGACTGGGGGTCAATGGATCAATCTTTCATTCCAGTGAAAAACTGAGTGGAGATGATTCATTTATCACTAGATGTTCTTTAAAACAACCACCTCCGTGATAAACGAAATCAGATGTCCATGAGAGACTAAAATAGATTTAGTGTAAACGAGATGCATTTTGTGAAATATAACGACCAGTCGGTAAATGGTTTCTCATTTAGGGATGAGATAGTACATGACTGGTATATTATTTCATGGATCCTGAAAGATGAAAGCAAAATTGACGTTGCAGGAATTTGAAGTCAGAAGGTAAAGAGGTGGAACAAATTAGTGCAAAGCATTTCGTCCAACGTTCCCGCGATGCTACCGGTTCACTGTCTTAAAATGATTCAAATTGAAGCCTGAGCGATACCGGCATTTCGCCATTCTTGAGCATCATCAAGATCAAGTATCTGAAGGCCTGCGGCTTAGTGCTTAAGATATTCGACTCACGATCGTAAGGTCGTGAGTTCAATTCCTGGTGACGCGTGGTGTCCTTGAGCAAGACACTTTATTTCCCGTTGCACCAGTCCACTCAGATGGCAAAAATGAGTAGTACCTGCTTTTCAAAGGGCCAGCCTCGTCCCACTCTGTGTCACGCTGAATCTCCCTGAGAACTACGTTAAGGGTACACGCGTCTGTGGAGTGCTCAACCGCTTGCACGTCAATTTCGCGAGCAAGATGTTCCCTTAATCGTATCAGCTGGGACCCGCGTCGTCGTAACCAACGGAGTGCTCCTTTTTATCTGAATTGAACCGGTGACGAATCGAAACGCCAGTCTATCACGATATATAAATAGTGTAAAAACTATTCGATGATGCCTCACGGCGATGCGCACGTACGATTAGATTCCCTAGCATTTAATTCAATATCGAATGGCGAAAAATAGTTATCCAACCCTCCTGAATTCGATCCAGAGTGAGTTGACTCACCTGTATATAACTTTCTGGTGTTAACAGGTCGTCGTCCCCGAAGCGCTATGCCACAGCGAACCGGCAAACAAACAAAACACATACATTGAGTATATGCGACCGGCCATTATCGGCTCAGGGCACGAGTAACTCAATACTCACACACACACACACACACACACACACACACACACACGCACGCACGCACGCACACACATACATAATACATACATACATACATACATGTGTG
>NC_069000.1:44523772-44525339 GCF_001194135.2 Octopus bimaculoides
TATATATATATATATATATATATATATATATACATATGTGATGGACACTCCCATCGTTAGACGATGTGTGAGGATTCGACAATTTCTTACCGAACAACCACACATGATTTGTTTATATCGAATGTTTGTGTACACATAAACTCACTCCCTCCATCAGATCCATCAAATCGACATTACTTGTACAGGTCAACAGGTGCCACATGTCAAATGTCGAAATGATCGCATAGCAACGTGAAATGAAGTGCTTTGCTCAAGAACACAACGCAACATCCGGTCTAGGAATCAAACCCACGATCTCGTAATCCTGAGTACAAAATCTTAACCACTTAGACACGCGCCTTATAGTAAGAATGTGGCTACTAACATAGCTAGGAAATTCTTAAAACTAATAGACAACCACTTTTCACATTTACACAAACACCACAAGACCTTCAACAGAAATACTGTTAAATTTAGCTATAGCTGCCTCCCCAAACAGAGTCAACAATACTCAATCACAATAAATATAAACACACCAAAAACACCCCCGAAAGACAATGCAACTATAGATCCCAAACCGCTGCCCTGTAAACAACAACTTTCTCGTGAAAGAACTCGTATACAAGGCCAATATCACAGTCCCCAACGGAGTAGTAAAGACCTATATCGGAATGACGGGCAACTCGTTCAAGGAAAGGTATATACAACATCTGGCGTCATTCAGAAACACACACACACACACAAAAAAACAAAAAAAGAAACACGCAACATCTCTGTCAAATGTGATCTGAACATTGAAATAAGGTGAAATAAGCAGCCTCCAAATAGAATGGAAAATTATAGCTAAAACCCCAAAATACAAAGGACGGGGTACCAAATGTGAACTCTGTATTACTGAAAAATTAAACATTATACAATCAACAGATAACATCCTAAACATCAGGGATGAAATCTCTCCCTGCATACACAAGTAATACTTTACATTCAAATACTTCGAAGAAGAGCCACCGTCTGCTACGGTAATCCCATGAGGATAGCTCATTTCCTAAACGTGAAAATTGAACACGCATAGCACACTAACTCCACACCAGAAAGAAATATGCACCAATGAAGAACTATCTCAGTACACACGTCTAAAAAAAGCACACCAAGAACAAAAACAAAATGATGCACACAAATTGACCGTATAACAATTAACTCAAAAGACCAATCCAAGAGAGACAAACATTGAAAAGATGCCACTCTTGAGTAACGTCATTGAGAAACAAAACAAAAGGAGATTCATTGTTTTATTCACGTAAACTCACGATAATCTCTGCGAACTAAACGAGAGTGTTTTCCAAAATGGAGGCGAACATCTTTCTCCATGCGATCGGTTTGAAAAATTGTTAAGACACTAGGATATTTTCCTACCTTTCTTAGCATAAAATCAGAAACCAAAGCAGCCGGGGTATACATATATAAATGCCTATAAACACACACATACACACACACACATACACATATTTTTATTTATGTATATATATATATATATATATATATGTATGCACATACGTATTAATATATATATATATATATATATATATAT
>NC_069000.1:44525460-44528145 GCF_001194135.2 Octopus bimaculoides
TGTGTGTGTGTGTGTGTGTGTGTGTGTGTGTGTGTGTGTGTGTGTGTGTGTGTGTGTGTGTGTGTGTATGTATGTATACACACACACACACACACACACACACACAGATATTAATGTTTATATAATGGTTTCTAGTTACATACCAGATTTGGTGAGTTTCCCATCATGGTCTGTATCGCCGAACAGGAGAAGAATGCCAACCATACTGTCACTATCGTCAACACCACCAAAACCAAACAAATTAGAAAGTTCCGCATGGTTAAGTTTGCCGTCTTTGTCCTCGTCAAAGAATGAGTATACTGCATCCATCTGCTCGTCAGTTAACACAGTAGAGCGTATCTATAACAAAGACAAAATAACTGTTGTCTTGAGAGAGTATATTAATCGACTTGAAGCCGTGCAATGTGTGAAAATTGTATAAATGATTTCAAGATAAAATGTAGCCGTTGGGCTGAGAACTTTAAACAAAATATGTATGGTGATAGCAATGAAGGAAAGGCTGAGCGTGGACTAGTAAATACATTATATAAGATCTGGTGGAGTCTTATGTTTTTTAAAAAGTTTTATTTGGTTAATAAGCTCGCTTGAATGGCATTAGTTTCAGGTTGAGTTCAACTGCCAGACATCATGGTCTTTCTATTACGAAACTCGATTAACCAAAGTTTTGTGAATGAATGTGGATGACGGAAACTGCGTGGTATCTGTGTGTGTATGTATGTGTGTGTGTATGTATGTGTGTGTGTATGTATGTATGTATGTACGTACGCACGTGTGTACATATATATGAATGAATGTATGTATATATGTATATATGTATATATATGTATGTATGCAAGTATGCTTGTATGTATGTATATATGTATGCATGTGTGTGTGTGTGTGTGTGTGTGTATGGATCTTACGTATGCATGTGGTAGTGGTGGTGGTGGTGGTGGTGTTAAAGTCGATTGAGACAAGAATTACACATACTTGCTTCAGAAGTTTTATAGCACGAGTCTCCTTCACCGGGCTTGCGGACACCATCATTGCCAAGCACGCGACTAGGACAGTAACCAAGATAATCTTAGACATTTTCACAGTCTTAATTATTCCTCCTTGTACGTTGAAAACTCTACAGAAAAAGAAACAAAGCAAAAACGATACACAAATAAATACAAAATATTATTTGTGGCATAAGACTATAGAAACTTCGGGTGAACGTGAAATAATAGCCTTTTCTTTATCGTGGAACTCGGAATAGATAAAGCTATATGAGGCCCCGCTTGCTAGATCAACTGGTTATTAAATAAAGCTCAATATTTCTCTAACCATCGGTCATCGTCTCTTTTTAACCAAATCCAGGGGCCAGCCTTCTCCACTGTAGTTTGGATATCGGTCATAGTGGTATTTACCTTACGGTCAGTTAGGCCGAACTCATCTCTTCATTTTACTGGTTACATTCACAAAATTTCAGCCATTCTACATTCCAGTCATTCACAAGAATTATTCTTCATATACACGGATAAGAGCAGGCGTGGCTGTGTGGTGAGAAGCTTGCTTCCCAACCACATGGTTCCGGGTTCAGTCCCACTGCGTGGCATCTTCGGTAAATGTCTTCTGCTATAGCCTCGGGCCGCCCAAATCCTTCTGAGTGGATTTGACAAACAGTACTCAAAGAAGAAGCAGTCGTACACCCACCCCA
The DNA here is from genome assembly GCF_001194135.2 of Octopus bimaculoides. NCBI lineage: Eukaryota > Metazoa > Mollusca > Cephalopoda > Octopoda > Octopodidae > Octopus > Octopus bimaculoides. The sequence continues at coordinate 44,527,142 of NC_069000.1, forward strand.
CACACACACGTACATACATACTCATATATATATATATATACATATGTGTGTGCATGTCACTGTGTCTGTGTTTTCCCCACCACCGTTTGACCGTTGGTGTGTTTACGTGTGCCACGTAACTTAACGGTTCACCAAAAGAAACCGATAGAATAAGTACCAAGCTTTAAAAAAAAAAACCTACTGAGGTCAAGTCATTCGACTAAAAATTCCTCAAGGCGGTGCCCCAGCATGGCCGCAGCCTAACGACTGAAACAAATAAGATATGAAATATTAAGGAATAGTATAAGCGAACTAGTATAAGGAATAGTATAAGGAATAGTATTAAGGAATAGTATTAAGGAATAGTATAAGGAATAGTATAAGGAATAGTATTAAGGAATAGTATAAGCGAACTAGTAACCTTATCTTGGTTGTTATGACATGTCGAGAGTTTTTATTCTTCGAAACTGCTGCATTGGTCTTAGAATACTAAGCTGGCATTCTTGGAGAAGAATACCAAGATGTTGTAGTAAATATCTTGGCAAACAGAGTAGTGCAACGTTGTTCTTAGAACATAATTTTGATTTTCCTTGAGGGAAATTTCGGACTGGTGACACCGCTCAGCTTGTCGTTCGTTTATAAGTCTGCTGCATTTCTCTGTGTATAGAATTTACCGAAAAATAGACATGCATTCAAAAATGAATGTAGCAATGATTAGCTCTGGGCAATAAATAGAATGTGAAAGAACATCTTACCTTGTGTAGAATGCGTTCGGAAGTGTACTTTGCCAAGTGATTCGACTTGGTTTTTATAGACAAGAAAATGAACGCACCATGATTCGGTCAGAAGATCAAACAATTACGTTAAAGGATACGCCCTTCATTACACACACACACACACACACACACACACACACACACACACACACACACACACACACACATTTGCATAGACTCACACACACACATTTGCATAGACTCACTACATATGTGTGTGCTTATGCGTGCATATGCTCGAGTCTGGAT
>NC_069000.1:44529158-44531070 GCF_001194135.2 Octopus bimaculoides
TATATATATATATATATATATATATATATATGTATGTATGTATGTATGTATACAAGATTGGTAAGGTGTTTGAGGACATATCTGTTTTGGGTCATTGCTGCATTTTTTGCTAACTCTGTATAATCTTTGTTTCAGAAAATAATAATGGCAGACCCTCAGCTTACTCAAGAAATGAAGAGACATGCTGTTATTGTGGTTATAAAGGCTGAGCATAGCGGTTTCGAAATCTCTCTGTATATATATGTTATATTACAGTTTATGATTATTACCGTTACTGTTTCCCATGGGTCCCAATAGGTCTATACATGTACTATACATTTAAAAGAAGAAACTGGAGATTAGGAAGCTAATAATTGTTTATTATTAACTATAAATTGGTCAGCTTCACTTCTTACAACTGTTTCAATTAATACTCAATAATTTAATTACAAATTTGTACATTAAATTTACATTTATGTGACATGAGTATAATTTCATCTGAGGAAAAAAGATGTACTTTTGGATGTTATATGTGAGCTTATCGATTCATTTCAGTGTCTGAATAATTGTTCCAAAGAAGCATGTTTTTTTATCATTTTTCATTGACAAATAGGATTTTGTGCATCACATATGCTCTCGTAACACTCCTTGTACATTGCTGCATTTTTTGACACCGAAAACATTAAAATTGGCAGCGTAGATTAAAAGCAGATCGAAATATTGCTAAAAAATGACCACAAAATTGTGTGACCCGACCACAAAATGATGTGGCCTGTTTTCGAAGTTATTTTTGTATTAAAAAAGTAAAGATTATTTGCCAATATAACATGGCAGTCCTGGTTTAGGACGAATGTTGCTGTAATTTAGCCCCAGGAGACACCGTCTCCAGCTGGCTATACGACACGTTCTGTGTCCTTATATTTTCGAACAAGGGAATCTAGCACCCTCACTCAGCTCAAAACAATATCTGTGTATCGCCATTTCCGGATTATTTCCCATCATCAGCACAGAATATTTGTTCGGCTAGAGGTGGCGCTGCCAAATTCCCGTTCGAAATATATAGTTTTCAAAGTGACAACTAGTCACTGATCTATAAATTATAAAATTACTATTTTTAAATCTCACTAGGACTGCCATGTTATGTTGGCAAACAATCTTCACTACATAAGTCCATATGCCCACTATGCCATATACCCGTGGGCAAATGGCGTAGTGATTAAGAGCGCGGGCTACTAGCTCCAAGATTCCGAGCTCGATTCCAAGCAGTGACCTGAACAACAACAACGATAATAATAATAATAATAATAATAATAATAATAACAACAACAACATCGAAAAAATACCTTAGGAATAAGAACCCAGGTTCGAAATTTCCCCAAGACACCTGATGAGGACAAATATCCGTCGAATGTAAATAATTTAAATAAAGTACATAATTCCTCATCTCTTAAATATAGAACTGTATAAGTCCTTTTATTCTAATAACTAAAAAAATCAAAAGGAAAATTTATATTAAAGATTATTTGCCAACATAACATGGCAGTCCTGGTTTAGGATAAATGTTGCTGTAATCTAGTCCCAGGAGACGTCGTCTCTAGCTGGCTATACGACACGATCTGTGTCCTTATATTTTCGAACAAGGGAATCTAGCACCCCCACTCAGCTCAAAACAATATCTGTATGTCGGGATTTCCGGGTTATTTCCGGATTATACACAGATATTGTTTTGTGCTGAGTGGGGGTGCTAGATTCCCTTGTTCGAAAATATAAGGACACAGATCGTGTCGTTTATTATCAGATCATTAAAATGGAATGTCAAGTTAAGAAAAACGAGCATCTTCGACACCACACTTCTTTTTGCTCTTAATCAAGGTTCTAATGTCGCAAAAGCTGCTCGCGACATTTCTGCTGTATATGGAAAGGGTGCGACGCT
>NC_069000.1:44533511-44534960 GCF_001194135.2 Octopus bimaculoides
GTCAATGTGAATGACAGGTATGAAAATAGATGCTAAAGTGCTGGTATTCACTGGTGGTGGTGGCGATAGCGGTGGTGGCGGTGGTGGTAGTGGTGCTGGTGCTGGTCCATAGTAATAGAGGCAGAAGCGGTGGGCAATGCTTGTAGTGAAGGTCATGAATGGCACGGCACTAGTCATTGATGTCCGTCACGTTTACTAACTACCTACTTCCCCAGCAACCCACCAGCACCTCCACCACCATGACATTCTCACCTCACTCCCACACCTGTCTCTCACCTTGAAATAACTTTTCATTAACAAGTTTTATTAATTAGTTCAAGTTCAATGATAAATTCAATCCGTCTCCATTCTCTTCTTGTTTCTCTTTGTTTTCTTCTCTTGTCAGCTCCCTACACGTGTGTGATGTATACACGCGTAAGAGATCTCTCTCTATGAATATATACGTATGTGTATATAGATGTGTATGTATGTATGTATTTATATATATATATGCACACACATGTATGATGCTCACGCGTTTCAAAAATGACAAGTTAATCAGCATCGCCATCTATCTATCAGTTGATTTATATCAATCTACCAACTTATGTATCTATCTATCTATCTATCTATCTATCTATCTATCTATCTATCTATCTATCTATCTATCTATCTATCTATCTGTCTCTATCTATTTGTTCTCATTATTATTATCATTTATACAAAGGCGGCGTGTTGGCAGAATCGTTAGCACGTCGGGCGAAATGCTTGGCGTTATTTCGTCCGTCTTTACGTTCTGAGTTCAAATTCCGCCGAGGTCGACTTTGCCTTTCATCCTTTCGGGGTCAATAAATTAATTACCAGCTGCGCAATTGGGTCGATAAATTCAGTACCAGTTACGTACCGTGGTCGATCTAATCGACTGGCCTCCTCCTCCCAAAATTTCGGGCCTTGTGCCTAGAGTAGAAAAGAATATTATATACACATAAAGGCAGCGATCTGGCAGAGTGGTTAGCACGCCGGGTGAAATGCTTAGCGGTATTTCGTCTGTCGTTATATTTTGAGTTCAAGTTCCGCCGAGGTCGACTTTGCTTTTTATCCTTTCTGAGTGGATAAATTAAATACCAGTTGCGCACTGGGGTCGATGTAATCGACTTAATCCCTTAGTCTGTCCTTGTTTGTCCCCTCTATGTTTAGCCCCTTGTGGGCAATAGAGAAATAAGAATCGTTAGGGCGGAGAGCAAAATTCTTAGCTGAGTTACGTCTGCCTTTACCTTCTGAGGTCAAATTCATTTTATTCTTTTGGGGTCAATAAAAGAAGTACCACTTAAGCACTGGGGTCAACCTAATTGACCTGTTCTTCCTCCGAAATTGCTTACCTTCTGCCAAATCTTGAAAGCATTATTTATAGATTTAAGTTTGTGCTTCGACATATTCTACAAAAACAAAAACAAAAAAAGAATCTCTCTC
>NC_069000.1:44535155-44536560 GCF_001194135.2 Octopus bimaculoides
ACCCTGCTGTACTCTTTCACCACAACTTTCTCTCACTCTTACTTCCTGTTTCTGTTGTGCATGTTATTCAAAGGGTTAGCCTTGTCACACTGTGTCACGCTGAATATCCCCGAGAACTACGCTAAGGGTACACGTGTCTGTGGAGTGCTCAGCCACTTGCACGTTAATTTCATGAGCAGGCTGTTCCGTTGATCGGATCAACTGGAACCCTCGACGTCGTGAGCGATGGAGTGCCAACAACAACATATTTGTGTGTATATGTGTGCGTATTGTTAAATGGCATTTCACGATATATTTGTATTATGAGATCTCTTTTTATCTAATAATATTACAATTATATTATTATAAAACCGAATGACGCTATGCTTCTTGTAATTTAGAAGACTAAAAATTAGTTAACGAGTACGAAACAGTTGACAGATTTGAATGTATAGCTTTACTAAGATCTTATATGACATTAAAAAACAACAGTAATTTTATCAACAATCCATTTCGTTTGCTAATAAACTCAACCCAAAACTAATTAATTCTTGCATGTTAGACTATGTCACTGAGACACTATTATTCTTAGAATTATCCAAACAGTCAGTTTATACTATAGTACAATGGACGCCATAAAACTTCAGAAACTAACATCTAAAAATTACTGTTGATACATATTTACCTTTTAGTTTAGAACGAAACAGATAGCCCCTTTTTAGGAAACCAAATAAAAAGTTCGAGTACATAAATATTGCGTCAAACCATCCCCTCTGAATATTATAAATTTTGTCGAAAATATTATATATCCGATATTACTTCCTTTTCAACAAAGTAGTTTCTGATGATAAAGAAGCGCTGAAAAACTTTGGTTTTAAGAATAAAATTAGCTGTAGAAATAATAATAACCATACATACATATACAATACATACATACATACACAATACATACATACATACATGCATACATACATACATACATACATACATACATACATACATACATACATACATATAATACACGTGCGTACATATTCACGCATAACACATATTCAAATATCTATAAACATATACACACATATACATACACATGTACGCATATATACATACACATATACACGTATATATGTGTGCATATATACTCATATACACACACATACACTGACATCTACACACCTACCCCCGTCCTGTTATTGACACAAAAGCAACGGTATGCAGACAAGCACCGACGCTACCTTCCAGCACCTTCCCTCCCACCACCCGATTAATCCCCGTTGGTACTACGTCACCTCTGTATGAATACCCGTCCCAACGAGCCGTATGCCACCTGCATACCACCCGACTGCGAAAAGGCATTTTACTTCGCTCATTCACAGAAGAGAAACCAATTGCTTTGACACGCGCGCACACGTTCACACACACACAC
>NC_069000.1:44536718-44537824 GCF_001194135.2 Octopus bimaculoides
TTATTATTATTATTATTACTATTATTATTATTATTATTATTATTATTATTATTATTATTATTATTATTATTATTATTATCATTATCATTATCATTATTATTATTATTACTATTATTATTATTATTATTATATGAAAACTCACAGCTTATTTTGCCGAGTATGGTGGAAAGTGTCAGCTGTCCACAACCAGCAGACTAAGGGGACACTTGTTTACTGGTCATACTTCAAGAACTCTGCGAAGAATTCTTGCAGTTCCAAGCATTGTTGATTCTTGTAGGTGTTCTACCTTCACACTTGCGCCAATCTTTTTGTGCCATGCTGGTAGTTCAGTGCTGATACTTCCAAGTGTACCAATTACTATTGGCATCACATCTACTCTCTTCATTGACCACAACCTTCGTATTTCTCACTTCAAATCGTTGTAGTTGTGTATTTTTTTTTCTTCTTTCACATTGATCCTGTTGTCACCGGAATATGCTATGTCGATTAATCATACATGTTCTTTCTTTTTTATTCACCACAACAATGTCCGGTTTCCGATGTCTGGTCGGGTGATCACACTGAATCATTGCATCTTACAGGATTTTGCAATTTTCATTCTCGGTGTTTCCTTCTGGAGTTTTCTCATACCACGTCTTTGCTCTTTGTAGGTCGTGATTTCCATAGAACATCCTATGGATCATTATTCTCACGCTGTCATGTCGTCTTTTGTATTCACGATGTGCCAATTTCGGGCATTTGCTAACAATGTGCCAAACCGCTTCACCCCTTTCACCACACATTCTGCATTTGTCGCTATCGGTAGTGTTGTCTATTCTGCACTTCATAATAGTTGGTCCTTAACGCTTGTTCTTGAGCTGTGCATATGAGTGCTTCTACCTCTATCTTCAGGTCACTCCTCCTCATCCATAGCCACCAGTCTTCTGTATCTATCTTGACGTTCACATCTCTTGCAAACTGACCAATTATTATTATTATTATTATTATTATTGTTGTTGTTGTTGTTGTTGTTATTATTATTATTACTGTTGTTGTTGTTGCTGTCGTTGATGTTATTATTATTATTATTATTATTATTATTATTATTATTATTATTATTATTATTA
>NC_069000.1:44539665-44541183 GCF_001194135.2 Octopus bimaculoides
TATATATATATATATTACAATATATACACCTATGTATACACACACATATACACATACATATATATACACATGTATATACATACGTGTGTGTGTGTAATAAATACATCCATGTGATCGTATCTACGTGTATATATCGCGTCATCAACCTGACTATCGGATGTTGTTTTCGATCGCTGGTCACAAAGCAATCTTGCATCGTGTTATCTTCGGAATGATGTCAGCCCGAAGGGCAAGGCTATCAGGCTAACATACCTCTGGATAGGAGGGCTTTGTCATCGCAGGGTCACCCTTTTGCAGCTGAGCGGAGTGGAGTATCGTGAAATTAAATGTTTTGCTCAAAAATACAACGTGCGTCCCAGTCCGGGAATCGAACTCACGGTCCTGCGTTTGTCAGTGCAACACCCTAACCACTAGGCAACGCGCCTTCACCACATACATACATACATACATACATACATACACACGCACGCACGAACCCCCTACACATACATACGCGCGCACACACACACATACACATAGTCATACGTATCTCTCTATATATGACAGCGCTTGCTTGCAGAAGATTTAATCAGTAAGACAGACAGATAGCAGACACGGTGAGTAAGAGAGACAGACCGACAGTGAACCTGTCAGTCAGTCGGTCAGTCGGTCAGTCGGTCAGTCTGTCGGTCAGGTAAATCATCAAAGCTAGAATCACATCACTTAAACATCGTTTGAACACCACAGCGGACAGGTGCGTCTGTCATTCTTCTTACCTGTTTAATATCATCTCACTTTGATGTGATATCAGGGAGACGCAGAGAGCGAAGACGACGAGACAGAGAGAAAGAAAGGATAAAACAATCAAAGAAAAGAAAACCACTCCCCCCTCCTCCACCAAAATAAGGGGAACTAAAGAAGAGTGAAAATATATAAGATATATGAAAACAAACAGTAAGAAGTTCCACGAAGGTTTATAATGAGGGTCCTGAGGCTAGAAGATCGTCGACCGCTTCTCGTATTATTACTGATCCTGTGTAATGTAGGGACCAGTTCCGCCAGCCAGCTCCAAGACACAGGTAAGCTAATTAAGGAAATTATTCGACGAGTTCCTAATTCCTAAGTCGTTGCTTTTCTTTTAATATTTTCTTCCTTTTTCTTTTATAAGGCGGCGAACTGGCAGAAACGTTAGCGCGCAGGGCGAAATGATCAGTGATATTTTGTCTGCCGTTACGTTCTGAGTTCAAATTCCGCCGAGGGCGACTTTTCTTTTCATTCTTTCGAGGGCGATAAATTAAGTACCAGTTGCGTACTAGGGTCGATCTAATAGACTGCCCCCCCCCCTCTCCCAAAATTTCGGGCCTTGTACCTAGAGTAGAAAAGAATGTTTGTTTTCTTTTCTTAGAATTATGAAATATTTTTTTCCTCTCGTTTTCTTTCTAATCACGCAGAGAAGATAATCATCGCCATCATCATCATCGTTATTACCATCGTTAACATCATCGTCGTCAAGGCGGCGAACTGGCAGAATTGTTAGCA
>NC_069000.1:44541397-44545301 GCF_001194135.2 Octopus bimaculoides
GGCCTTGTGTAGAAAAGAATCGTTAGCACGCCGGGCGAAATGCTTAGCGGTATTTTGTCTGCCGCTATGTTCTGAGTTCAAATTCCGCCGTGGTCGACTTTGCCTTTCATTCTTTCAGAGTCGATAAATTAAGTACCAGTTGCGTACTGAGGTCTATCTAATCGACTTATCTCCTCCCCCAAAATGGCTTCCTTTGTGGCAAAATTTGAAACAAATATTATCATCATCATCATCATTGCTATTATTTTGGTCATCATCGCCGTCGTCACCATTGTCTTCATCATTGTTGTCATCGTGGCCTTCATGATTCCCCACCACCACCACCACCACCATCATCATCATCACCATCATCATCATCACCATCATCATCAAAATTGTGGTGTCACCACCACCATCAGGTCTCGATCCCCGGCTACGGCCCTTCCTACTTTACTCCAGGACACAAATATCATTTTGTAATGGAATGAACGCCTTTAACTTGCCACATCACATGCGACATAATCCCGGGGGGCTGTGTGCTCGATTTTATGGGTTGGTAACATTGTTTGTGAAGCGAACAAACTGGTTTGTCCACGTCACTCCATAAGGAGCACAAAACCGGTTTCTCGGTTTCTCTGGTGTATATTCCTCCCTGGACGGGACGCCAGTCCATCCTAGGGTTAACTCACTTTTACCAGCTGAGTGGACTGGCGTAACGTGAAATTAAATGTTTTACTCAAGAACGCATCGTATCGTCCGTCGGTCCAGGGATCGAAACTATAATCTTACGATCCTAAGTAACACACTCTAACCACGACACCACGCGCCTTCACATGCTCCGAACAAAATGCATCACGGTATTTATTCCGAAACTTTTACATTCTGAGTTCAAATCCCGCCGAGGTCAACTTTGCCTTTCAGCCTTTCAAGGTCGATAAAATAAAATACCAGATGTATACTGGCTTTATCTATTATCACAAAAGCTCCTCTTGTGTCAGCGTCATTGACTACTATAAAGACAATTTCCTGTAATGCTTTCATCCAATGCTTTTCGCTCTTCTTTTAGAATATTTGGTTTTACGTGATTAACTGGCAGCTCAAAATTTTTCCTCTGGAGGCCTCTTCTACATTTCCCTAAATGATTATTATAGTCCACCGTTTGTTTCTTACTAGTGATGAATCTTCGCAATTTCACAATTAGATTCTGGAGTGGATGTACATTTAAATCCATACGCTAAAAGTTTTTATATAATTCGGTTTTTTAAAATCTCATCCCACAAGTTCATTAATTTTCGAGTCTGATATTTCAGTATTTTCTAGAATCTTCGTATGTTTTTTTTTTTTTTTTCTGTTTTTTGCATAAATTTTCCGTTTCTTAAAAATGATTTTTACTTTGTGATCCATTGACGCTTCATCTTTCTGTTCTGCCATCTCACAAGGATGTTGATATCTTTAGTAGAATGCCATCTTTCCATCTTTCATTGCTTATTTGTAACAGATTTATGCCGTCTTACTCGGTTTGTCGGTCTACTTTAGCCTGGGTTTCTATTGTTTGTCAAGATTCGCGGAAGAATAGTGTTTTGTTGTGACTGAGTTTTCTCTGGTATGAATTATTGACTTTTTGTCCAATCTTATGTCTGCGCATGGACGGGTTTTTGCTGACTTTTGTCATATAAAACCAAATATTACAAAAGAAGAGTACAAAGCATTGAAACATTTATAGACGGATTCTTTTGTAGTAATTTCTAAAGCTGGTAGAAGAGAAATTGTAATAACGAAAAAAACCCATTGCAAAGAAAATGGTTTTAGAACAATGAAATGTTATAAAATAGCAAACAAACCAACACAGATAAGAGAGCAATTATCAAAACCAGTAAATTAACATATAAATTTAAAGCAATTTATAACAAAAGAATCGAATTATTTAACTATTTTTTAGGTGCATTTAACAGGCAACTGTTATGGATTGCCGAAGCTTCATGAACCTAAAGGAACTCATAATAGTTTTAAAGATATTCATAATTCCTAGATAGGAATTCCAAAACGTTAGATTAAAAACTACGTTCAACTGTTATTGGACTGGCATCAAGCATAAAAATTAAGCATTCTACTGGGCTTATATTCAAACTGTTATGCAAATTGGTTCCTCATTTAATCAGAAATCGTATGCACTGTTTTAGATTACATCCTTGAAAAGTGCCTACAAATAATTCAAAAGAGAATTTCCAAAAAAACAACTCATTTTAAATGGGCTGCGATTGGTGCTAGAAAATAATTTCCTTTTTGGTGATCAGTATTACTTACAAATAAGGGGCGACAATGGCAACAAAAATCACCCCTACTCATGCAACATTGGTGATGAGGATTTTAGAAGAATATATCTATGTCAAGCCCGAGATTATCTTTGGTCAGCGTTTTAAAATAATGTTTTAGAAAATACAGGATTAGATACGTCGAAGTCTATCTTTTGGACTAGACTTAAGGAAAAACTCACAAAAACATTCACGAATTCATCAAATTCCTACGGAAAATGAATGATAGAGAACAACCATTTTTGGACATTCTCTTAAGGAAAAGTGAATTACTGCTGGTCTTTACAGTAAAGAAACGGTCACATTTTAGGATTTGCAATCCATTCCACACTCACATAAATAACCTACTGACTTTAGTGAAATGTATGAATGAAATAGTTCTAGTTCCAGTTAAACCAGGGGGAGACGACTGTAAGGAGTATAAGTATTCCTCCAGAAACCAAACCTGAATAATGATAATAATAATAATAATAATAATAATAATAATAATAATAATAATAATAATAATAATAATAACAACATCGAAAAATACCTTAGGAATGAGAACCCAAGACACCTGATGAAGGCTGGAGGGTATATCAGCCGAAACGTTGTGTTAACAACAAACAAGATGAGGACAAGTATCCGTCAAATGTAAATAATGTACATATTTGAGTGCTTGTTTTTGTTCCACCAACATCGCTTGGCAACCGATGTTGGTGTGTTTACGTCCCCGTGACTTAGCTGTTCGGCAAAAAGAGACCGATAGAATAAGTACTAGGCTCAGATAGAATAAGTCCTGGGGGTCGATTTGTTCGACTAAAGGCGCTGCTCCAGTATGACCGCAGTCAAATGACAGAAACAAGTAAACGAATAAAAGAAGAAGAAAAAAAGAAGAAAAGAAGCACCATAATTATCAGAGCTGGTTCTCAATTCTATAGAAAAATCTGAAGAGGAGCACCTCCTAAAAGCCAAACATTACAGTTCTTATTTCCTAATTATTCGCTTGGCTGAAAAGTAAACAGCGTTGACAATGAAGAAGCGGACTTGAGAACAATCACTTTGCGAACCGCCGATATTTATTATTTCTATTTCTTTCGCTCCCTTATTCTCCATTGCAGCTAAGTCGTTTGTATTCTAATGACTTTGATTTCTGATATACAACCAGATTAATATTTTTGCCCTGGACAAACAAACTGTGGATTATATTTCATTGTTTATTGACAGCGATATAGATTAAACCTTAACTGCAATTAGCAGCAGCAACAACGGCAGTATTAGTTGTAGCAATGGTTTTCTTGCGTAGGTTCAGCTCAAACACGGCTGAGTAGCACTATTTTCAAAAGCGTTCTAGCCATGACTATTCTATATTTTTCCTGCTAAGGGCAGTGAATAAGAACCACATAGTCTAACATATTTTTCATTTTGTTAAATGATATATATATATATATATATATATATATATATATATATTGGGTTGGTGCATAATTATTGTGGCTTATTTTTTTAAACAAATTTTATTCAACAAAAACAATAACAATATTTCAGAAAACCATCTTTAAATGACGGTCTGCCAAGCAGATGGGAAGCAGTAATTGAAGTAGATGGTGAATATTCTCCGGAATAATCATTTA
>NC_069000.1:44546088-44547200 GCF_001194135.2 Octopus bimaculoides
AACTCCCTCACAAGACTTTGGTCACGCGGGAGAGTCGAACCCGAAACCATGTGGTTGTGAAACGAAATTTATAACCACGTGCAGCTACCCCTACATCATCACCATCACGACGACGACGCCGACGCCGACCGCCACCACCACCACCACCACAACCACCTTCACGCTTTTTTACTTGATGCCCCAGACCCCCAAGCGAGCAGTCCCCGACCCCATTCATCTCTATTATGTCAGTAATTGGGTTTGGAAGATACTGTTTCAGCTTCGTTGGTCCGATTTGTTGATGGCACAAAAGCAGCAGTAGCAGCAGCAATTATGACTTTGCATTAAATTCAGTCTATCTGTAGCATCTCTTTCTCTCTCCTTCCATTTATAATATATATGTGTGTGTGTATATATATGTGTGTGTATGTATATATACACACACACATATATATATACATACACACACAAACACACAATACACACATACACGCACAACACACTCATACACACACAACACACGATATATGCACACAAACACACACACAATACACACACAAACACGCACACACACACAACACACAATACACACATATACACACACACAACACACGATATATGCACACACACACACACACACATGCAAAAACACGCACACGCACACACACGCACTCACACACACACACATACAACACACACACGCACACACACACACACACACACACTTGCCGTTCTTCCGATAGGTGTTGGAAGAAGACATGTCGTAACAGGCAGCGCAAAGAGGAAACGGCCGTCGTCTGTTTGTATGGCGGCTGAAGTTGAAACAGGAACAACAAACGACCACAACAGTAACAAAAGCACCAATAGCAACAACACAAACGCCATTAGTAAAAATAGCAACAACACAGCAACTGCAATAGCAACAACAACAACAACAACAAAAACATGCTATTTATTAATTTTTTTTTAACCAAAAAGTTTCTTGATAATTACTTTGAAAATGCGTTGAGATGAAAAACTGAAACTGCTGCTGCTGCTGCCGCTGCTGTTCTTGCTGTTGCTGGTATTGCCATTGTCACTACTACTACTACTACTACTGATAATAATAATAATAATAATAATAATAATAATAA
>NC_069000.1:44548007-44548789 GCF_001194135.2 Octopus bimaculoides
GGGAGAATTTACGAAAAAAACAACAGATGAACACAGGTGGTGTAAACAACAAATGGATGTATTAGTTTAACGCTCGGGAATAGAGAAAGTCTTTGACGTTCCGAGCTACGCTCTTCAACTGAAAGGAACACAGAAAGAAACAAGGAGAGAAACAAGGAGAAAAAATATAAATGTAGTGATCAACGATCTATCATGGCGATTATTACAGATATATATCATATATATATAATTTTCAAAAGGCCGACACTCATTTATTTAAAGTTCCTAAGAGCGAGAATCACGTGATACCCATATGTTTTTTTTTTTATCTCATCTCTTCAGCTATGATCTGTCTCTGTACTCTTCCAAGTACTGCACTCATGAACCATGGCGCAAAGTCGTCTGCTCATTAACGACATGCATGTTAACGCTTTGATTAAACATAAACATGCACTTAACTTTTAATTCCTAATTTCACGATCAATAAAAGCTATTTACTTATGTGGGTAAAGGTAAACTAAAGGTGCACCGGATTAGAAGAGATTGATTACATTGGCAAAATACGCTTCTTCTCCTTCATGTAGCTTTGACCAGCAGGAATTCATATATCATTGGACAATGTCTATCGATTGCTATAAATATAACTTGATCAATATTTATTTATCCTACAGGCGCTAATTAGATAAATGCTTGTCGTATGTTTGAGAGGGTGCATGCACACACACACACACATATATGTATGTATGTACATATTTATATATATATATATATACTATATATATATACAAATATATATATATGTA
>NC_069000.1:44549128-44552907 GCF_001194135.2 Octopus bimaculoides
TTTCGATCCCTAGGCCGGGCGACGCGTTGTGTTCTTGAGCAAAACACTTCATAGAGAACATTTCCTTCATCAGCTGCCACCTAGAAGACATTAAAAAAAAACGTGAACAAAATGAGAAACGAGACAGGCAACATAAAGAGTAGATAAAACAGGGGACAACTGATGAAGGGACTGTTCTTTATGTTACCTGTCTCATTTCTCCATTTGTTTCTTTCGTTGTTCGAAAAAAAAAGTTCGTTTTTTATGTTCTCATTTCTAATTTTGTTCATGTTTTTTTTTTACGTCCTGTACCCATATATGCATGTATATATACATATATATGTATGTATATATACATATATATGCATGTATATATACATATATATGTATGTAAGTATGTACATATGTGTAGGGATATATGCATATATTTATATATTATTTATATTATATTATATATATATATATATATATATATGTATGTATATTAATTTCACATTTAATTGTTTCTTCGACAGATATACTGCCGGAATTTTTCTACAACAACAAACATTATGGAGGTGTCAATGGCGGCGTGTTACTAACACTCAAAGGAAGAGGTAAGATATACAACTGATAGAGATGTGGCCCTCCTGGTACAGGAACGCCTCTCGCCGTTACGTTCTGAGTTCAAATTCCACCGAGGTCGACTTTGCCTTTCATCCTTTCGGTCACAATGAATTTCCCCGAGAACTACGTTAAGGGTACATGTGTCTGTGGAGTGCTCAGCCATTTGCACGTTAATTTCACGAGCAGGTTGTTCCGTTGATCGGATCAACTGGAGCCCTCGTCGTCGTAACCGACGGAGTACCACGATACATGTGTTGAAAAAAAAAGTATACATATATTATCAGTATTCCTCATTACCCCTTTAATCAACGCATCAACGCAGTGTTCGGTTCGTTCTCTGCGAGGTCCAGAATCAAGAAAACAGTAATTATATATGACATTCATTAATGATCTTAATCGATGACTTAGATATTGTAAGAGTTGGTGCAGTTAAATGTTGGAACTGGTGTTTTTATTGCGGTGCAGTTCATGTTAAATGTTGCAGTTGTTATTGGTGTTGCTATGCTTGCAGTTGTTGCTGTTATTGTTAGTCTTATTGCTGCAATTGTTGTTGTTGTTATTGTTGTTATTCTATTTAGTTAGAGTTAGGTGCTATTAAGTACTTTTTCTATTAGATATAACTAAAATTTACTAATGAGTCCTTTGTTTGCCAGTCAGAGTATAATTATTTCGCTTTTAGGACACCTTTGATGTCCTCGCCAAAACACAAAGAATCCGCCCGTATGAGAAACGCCAACGCTTCTTTGAACAAAACAAACACATCAACTCTAACCCCCAAAAGATTCTACCAAGAACTTGGTAAAAAGAAAGTGGAGACCAATACAGCGCCAACAGCAGAAGTGTAAGAACTTTGGAAAGAAATAGGGTCGGCAAAGGAACAACCTCAAAAAGGTCTATCAAAGCAACGAACACAGCACCTGAACAGCCCTGGACCCCTAAAACTACTGAAGAGGCCAACCAGGCACTGCAAAAGCTAAGTAAGTGGAAGGCTATAAATTCCTTAGCAGTTCTTGTTATTTGACAGTTTCATTGTGTTGAACTGGAATATGAGCGAAATAAGGAAGATTGACAGGAAAATCCATAAGCTGTTGACTTGCAATAAGATGCACCACCGAAAGGCAGCCGCAGATCAGAGCTCAAGGAGGTCGAGGCTTGATCCAATTTGAAATCTCCTACAAAACCACCACAATTGGACCGGCGAAATATCTTGAAATATCTAACGACTGGATGCTAAAGCTCGATGAAAACCATGAAGGACGTAAGAAACTTCATTCTGCTATGCAGGAGGGCCAAAAATTTTCAAGTGAGTTTATGTATAACACCCAGGTTGAACAGCATGAGGGAAGTGTAGCAACTGTGGTTGCGAAGAAGGTGAAATCAATAGCAAAGTAAAATGCGTTTGAACAATTGGCTGATAGGTGGGAACAAAAAATTCTGCACGGCAAATATGTGTCCTGTAGCAAAGGAGCTGATGTAGACCAGAAGCACACCCATCAGTGGCTACGGAGCTCAGGGCTAAAGGCAGAGAGTGGAGGCTCTATCTTGACTGATCACTTGGAATGATCAAAAATGGAACTGAAAACTATTTAAGAACGATCCCTGGCTTACCATCCATGGCCTACCAATTTATACAGTGCGTTTCTCTGCCCTGGGTGTCAGGAAGACATTCGATAAGAAGTGGAAACAAAATTGAAAGAAGATGTTAATGAAAATAATAATAATAATAATAATAATAATAATAATAATAATAATAATAATAATAATAATAATAAAAATAATAATAATAATAATAATAATAGTAATAATAATAATAATAATAATAATAATAATAATAATAATAATAATAATAATAAAAATAATAATAATAATAATAATAGTAGTAATAATAATAATAATAATAATAATAATAATAATAATAATAATAATAATAATAATAATGATAATAATAATATATAAGGACAATTGATGAGGGAATTAAATAAGAAAAAAAAACAGCAGAGAAACTATGGAAAATAGAAAAATCAAATTACTGATATAACAGATGGGAAACAATATCAATGCGGCGCCACACGAATGGTAAGACACCACAGCAAACAATATTATTTAATCCATGAAGGGAAAAGAAATGCGGAGATCATTCGGAATTGATAAAATCTATATGTGCTTGTGAAAATACCTACAAATCTTGCACTGAAATAAGGTCAACTGTTTCAATAAAATAAGGTGACCATTCTAAATATCAGTGTCACAAAGAAAAAAACAACCCAGACTTCTAATTGTATTCACTGACCTATTCTCGTATAGAGAGGGTAGCTCCGTTCAGCGACATCAAATTCAGGAAACCTGTACCGAACGGAAAGCAACACCATGAATAAACTAAACGAAAACCTTTATGCTTTGTTGTTTCTTTTCCTCCCGTTTATGCTTCGGTACTCTTTATATATATATACCTCATTTAATATATATACCTCCGTTACTTATCGATAATTCGTTCTTTTATTTTTCACTGCTCCATTAATTTATGCTCGGGAACTGATCACCTTGCAACTTGTTAGTGCTTAATCAATAAATAATTTACACTCAGCTTGATTTCATCTGAGTATTCCATTCTTTGTGTACTTTGATTGTAATTTACTACGTACAAACCATAACTTTTAACTATATGTATCTCTCTCCCCCCTCTCTCTCTATGTATTTATACATACACACACACACACGCACACATTATAAGGGCATACAGTTTAGTGTTCCGTGAAGGTAAGGTCAACAAAAAGTGCTCCATCCAGTGAACGTATTTAAATAAGAGGTACTAATAGTTTCTTGCCGTTAAGACACGTAGGTAGGCAGATTTTAATAAAGGTATCTTGCTTAGAGATACAAGGTACACAATAAAAAACCTGACGATCAGCGTGTCTTAACAGCAAGAAACTATTAGTCGGTCTTATTTTAATACAGTGTACATTAAATGATATGCATGCATATATATATCGTAACACATGTACACAATCACACACACTCACGAACTTTTGCAAGAAGTTCTTGATACTGTTACAGTAGTTGAAGACAGATTTTTTAAAATGAAAAATTACCAATTATATAAAAAAATATTAATAAAACGAAACATCACGAGCTTTTTGGAAAGAGGTTTTCTTAGACTTTCTTCAAATATATACATATATATATACATATATATA
>NC_069000.1:44553021-44553702 GCF_001194135.2 Octopus bimaculoides
TATATATATATATATATATTTATATATATATATATATATATAATACAAATGATACATGAGCATATGCATGTATACATACATATATGTACATACCTACATCTACATGTATATATAGATGCATATCCGGGTACAGGACGTCAGAAAAAGGAACGGGAACATAAAGCACAAAACGGACTTTGTTTACAGACAACAGTACGAACACATAGGAAAACAGACGAGCCATTTATGGAACTATTCCTTCATCAGCTGCCTCTATTCCAAACTAGGCGTTCAAATATATATATATGTATACCTATCTATCTATCATCTCTCTTTCTCACTCACTCTCTCTAGATATATGTGTGTGTGTGTGTGTGTGTGTGTGTGTGTCGGTTTAATTCTGTAATCATGTTCTTATCATTTCAGGGTTTTCAAAGAACATGTTTAATTTTGGTCCCGGCAATGAACACTTGGGAAACAAAGTAGTGTTAACGTCTCCAACAGAGGCTTACGACTGTGACATCCACGAAGATGGCAACACAGAGCAGCTTATTACATGTTATACAAGGTACATAGAACATATACGTATATACACATATATAGTCTTTTAGTCTTTTATGTTTTCCAGCCAGGTGGGTGTGGTCATGCTGGAGCACCACTATATGTATATATATATATATATATATATATATATATATATAT
>NC_069000.1:44554573-44555609 GCF_001194135.2 Octopus bimaculoides
CCGGGAAACCGGGCCCATGAGCCTGGCTAGGCTTTAAAAGGGCGCATTTACATATTTTATTTATATATATACATATATGTATATGTACTATACACATACTATACACATACACACATATAAATATGCGAGTGTGAATATGCTTGCATGTATTATATATATGTGTACGAACGTTTGCGTGCACAAGTCTGACTGTTGGGGCGCATGCGTTGTACGCATTCTGCAGTAAGCACTTGAAGACAGTTCATCGTTGAATCACTCATTGTTTTCTCTTTCCTCTTCCTGCTACTCCTAGGCCCATGCCGCCCGACCTCTACAACATACAGATTACTGTGGATGGCCAACTGATAGATGACAAGAGGATATGTCGCGGCAAAATCAACCATTGGCATTGCACACACCGGGTAAGTAGATTGCTTCCCCACCGGCCACATACATACATATAAATATATATATGTATGGATGGACGGACGGATGTATGTATGTATGTATGTATGTTTGTATCTATGCATGCCATTATTGAGTTTTATTTCAAGATTTCTTGACAATGGAGAAAGGTCCGGCTTCTACCCTGGATCCAAGATCCTTCATTGGTATTTCAGCATCAACAACAGGGTAGTTTTGTATGTATGCATACATGTATGTATGTATGTATGTATGTATGTATGCATGTATGTATGTATATTTGCAGATTTGCATGTTTTATGTATGTATTCTCATGCATATAGTTGCATATCTAGACATGCTTATATATATTTAAATGATAAACTTCAGGAAAGTTTTTTAGATTTTTACAGTTCCAGTGATGGCTTAGATTTGCATGTATGTATGTATGTATGTATGTATGTATGTATGTATATATTCTTTTACTTGTTTCAGTCATTTGACTGCGGCTATGCTGGAGCACCACCTTTAGTCGAGCAAATCGACCCCAGGACTTATTCTTTGGAAGCCTAGTACTTATTCTATCGGTCTCTTTTGCCGAACCGCTAAGTTACGGGGACGTAAACATACCACCATCGGTTGTCAAGCGATGTTG
>NC_069000.1:44555796-44560353 GCF_001194135.2 Octopus bimaculoides
ATATATATATATATATACAACAGGCTTCTTTCAATTTCCGTCTACCAAATCCACTCACAAGACTTTGGTCGGCCAGAATCTGTAGTAGAAGACACTTACCCAAGGTGCCACGCAGTAGGAATGAACCCGGAACCATGTGGTCGGTAAGCAAGCTACTTACCACACAGCCACTCCTGCGCCTATGTGCATATAAATGTAAATAGCGGGTGAGAGAAAGAGTGAGAAAGAGAGAGATAGAAACACAGGGAAGGTGGTGGCGACGGAGGGCGTTTCACAACGGATAGCACAAATGTCACCAGAACAATTGTGAATAGATCCATTAATCACTTCGCCAGTTAGTTAATTAAGTTGCCCTAATTAAACGCAACAGGCTTGCCTCCTTTGATGTCTACCTCTTAAACACCTTCAGACCGGGTGTTGAATCAGTACTAAAAGAAAACTCGATGGCTCGGCTTACGTTATATATTGGTCAAGTGCTTCGAAGGCAGGGAGGTGGTGACGAGGTTGGGGTTATGTTGACATCTAGAAGAGCAGCGGGGGTGGCAGAAAGAAGAGAAAAGAGAAGAAAAAACCCCAAAGAGCTCTGAAGTTTGTATAAAATGTCACGAGCTATGTTTAGTTACGTCGCACTGAGACCAACTCCCCGGTGGTGGTGGTAATAGTAATAATAATAATAATAATAATAATAATAATAATAGTAATAATGTCGTCATAAGTAGTCATGGAGGCGCGTGGCTTAGTGGTTGGAGTGTTGGACTCATAATCGTAAGATTGTGGTGTCGATCCCTGGACCGGGTGATACGTTATGTTCTTGAGTGAAAAAACCCCCCACCTCATTTCACGTTGCTCCAGTTCCACTCAGCTGGCAAAAAAGAGTCATCCTACGGGAAACATATATATACATACATACATACATATATATATATGTATATATATATATATATATATATATATATATATATATATATACGCCATGGGAAACCGGGAAACGTTCTCTTATTAGAAGGATGCTTTATCCTTTTTCTTCGTAATCGAGTGAAAGTTGGTAGTAAGTTCTACGCATTCACTAATTCTTTAGATTCCTACGTAGTCGGGAGGAAGGCTGTTCTAAGATATGGATGCAGAGACCAATGGTAAGGGGGTTTCATAGGTCTATGAATGCCGTGGCTTGCTGTTAATAAATAAATTCTATTATGCTCAATTCATTGATTTGCCCGCGGGCCTCATGTGCCTAGGAGCCTAATTCTGATTTATATATACTGTTGCTTGCTGTCAGTAAATAAATATTCCAGGGCCCAAATGCTTGGGCGCCTATAATGTTTCTAAGACAGCTGTGGTTGCGAGAAAACATAAACATACTCCCCACACCAACTCATGATCCAGTGGAGCAACCTGAATGTGACGAGTGGAAGTAGGTAGAGAGACGGAGGAGGCTTTCCCCCAGCACACAGCTGGTACTCAACTGAAATTTAGTATTTTGCTCAAGGACACAGTATTCCTTTCACTCCAAGCATTGAACCCACGATCTTATGCTCCTGAGCCTAAGGCCCTTAACCACCAGGCCACGCGCCTTCTCCACTAGCATAAAGATGCGCCACAGTGTGTTCTGAGTGTTTTATTCTTCTGTATTTTTCTTTTATTATTCCAGACTTACAAACATTTATCCCCTGAGATCATAAAAATAACACCAATCGCATCACGACCAGGTATGTTACAGGTGTTGTTATTGTTGTTGTGGTTATCGGTGATCTTGTTGATGTTGTTGTTGTTGTTGTTGTTGTTGTTGCTGTTGTTGTTGTTGTTGTTGCTATCATTGATGTGGCTCAGAGGCCAATGCAAAGTTGCAGAAGGTGTATGAAGAGGAGTGTATGAGCTGAACACAAGTGTACGAGTGGTTCAGACCTTTCGAAGATAGCCGAAAAAATGTCGATACTGATGAAAGTTCTGGGAGACCCACAACCAGCAGAACTGAGAAATACATCGCAGATGCGCATGCAGTTGTGAGGGGAAATCGCCGAATCACTATCCGTGAGTTATCAGATGTACAGATTAGATACGGTCAAATTTAGTCCATTATCACTGAAGATTTGGGTATGAGACATGTGTCTGCCAAGTTTGTGCCAAAACTGCTTTCAGCTGACCAAAAAGACACTCTGGTTTCAGTTGCACAAGATCTCTTTGATTGTGTCGAGAACGATGAAAACTTTGCGTAGGCTTCTGAGCAGGTATCGTCCAAGCTTTTGGCAAAATTTGATGTAGATTCTCTGTTCAACTTTCTGTCATGGTCAATGCAACGCGACGATCAGACATTACACACGTTCCTTCCAAGCACTGCTTAAACGGCAGAAGTGAGCTAGGTCATTAAAACTTAGTGCGCATGCACAGGATAGTTCAAGGTCAATCTGTACGAAGCGGTTTTACTCTGCGTGCTTTAGCTTCGTTACTATGGCAACAGTCCAGCTACTCATTGATCAGACCACTATTAGAGCACTTTGATATATACAATAAAGATAATATACATTGGGATTTTAAAAAATATGAGGAGTGGTACAGAAAGTTAAATAAAACGCAGAGTGAAATATAGATTTTTATACTTTACATGTATAAAAATTTCATCTTGGTTTCAGGTTTGGGCATCAGGCAAGCAAATTTGGGGCAGAGGGTAAGTCGATTACATTGACCCCGCTCAACTAGTACTTGTTTGATCGATTCCGCAAAGAAGAAAGGCAGAGTCGATCTCGACGGAATTTGAACTCATGGGGTGAGGGACGAAATGTCGCTAAGCATTTTGCCTGGTGTGCTAACGATTCTGTCAGCTTACCGCATTAAATTTAATATATATTAAAACTAAGCACAGGCGTGGTTGTGTCTTAAGAAGCTTGCTTCCCAACCACATGGTTCCGGGTTCAGTTCCACAGCGTGGCACCTTGGACAAGTGTCTTCTTCTATAGCCTCAGCCTGACCAATGCCTTGTAAGTGGATTTGCCTTTCATCCTTTCGAGGTCGATCAATTAAGTACCAGTAATACACTGGGGTCGATGTAATCGATTAGTTCCCCCACCCAAATTTCAGGCCTCCTGCCTATAGCAGAAAGTATTATTATTATTATTATTATTATTATTATGTCTTTATTCATCCCCTTCTTTTTTATCTTTAAAAATAATTTTATTCATATTTTTTAAATTTTCTTTCTGTCTTCTCTCTGAAGGTGGAATGCTCAAAATTGATGGGAAAATCTTCACAGATCTTTTTGGAAGCTCCAATTCCACAGCATCAAACGGAAGAGTAGAAAAGATTGTCAGGTCAGTTATATAACTATTTACAGTTCGGTCTGAGAGTTCAATGGTCCTGTGACATCATTCATGTGTCCAGTGGTTTGCTTACCTCCATATTGTCTTTAAGGAGAATTTCTTCTCTTGAGAGAAATTGCGCAGCATTTTGTCTTTCCACGTCCGAATGTGCACGAACATGTTTAATATAACTGTCCATAATAATACTTCTTCTGCTACCAAGGCCATAGAACAGAAGATCCGCAATGTACGGTTTATGGAGACTATCCTCGTTGATAAACTAAAATATTATGGTAGTGGAATAGTATTTAAATACTATTTCTAAATTTCGGTATGTGGTGAAGCAATTTTGCTGAACCCTAATTATAATTATGCTTATAATTATAAAAATTTTGTAATATCTATCAACGGTAGACACGAACTACTGTAAGTGGATTGGCCTTTATAATAATATCAATCTACGTATGTCGCATTCTCCCTTCTACATCTCCGAGCATAATATATCAGCTTATTACCATTATCCACTTTCTCTTGGCAATGGCGTTTTAAATCAGGTTTATTGAAAGATAAAGATAAATCCCTTTCGGCACCTGCTCTTCTCTTTTAGATTTACATTCTAAGATTTACGTTTTATATTTACATTCACCGTGTAGCAAATTCATTACGAAAGCATTGGTCGAACAGAGTCTACAGTAGAAAAATTTGCCCAAGGAGCCGCACTGTGGGTCTGAACCCGAAACGGCGTGGTTGTAAAACGAGCTTCTTACTCGCAAAGCCTACTTTCGAAGTCTGCTTTGTAAGATCTCTTTCTTTACATAACAACACTTCGATTTATCGGAGATATATTTAGTGAACATTGACAGATGCACAAGTAATTATAGGTACAGATATAAATTTATAATGTAAAGAGAGAAGCTATTAAGCTTTGGACGTGTTGGTCCGTGAATAATGTTTCTTCCCGATTTAGAAAGAAACGGATGCAACGGAAGGACAATTGTGCTTTATAATTGTATATTCGTATGTATGTATGTATGTATATATGTGTGTGTATATATATGGATATATATATATACATATATATACACTAAGAATTTTTCGGTAACACGCAGAAGAATTTGTCATGGGAGAAGAAAGTTTTGCGTTGCGTTCAAATTCAATTGTGCGGCAAATTCCTTGCGCAAGTGTCTTCTGCGATAATGTCAGGCCAACCAAGGCACTGTGAGTGAATTTGGTAGACGGAAACTGAAAGAAACCCATCGTGTGTGAG
>NC_069000.1:44560512-44561704 GCF_001194135.2 Octopus bimaculoides
TATATATATATATATATATATATATGTATGTATGTATGTATATATGTGTGTGTATATATATGGATATATATATATACATATATATACACTAAGAATTTTTCGGTAACACGCAGAAGAATTTGTCATGGGAGAAGAAAGTTTTGCGTTGCGTTCAAATTCAATTGTGCGGCAAATTCCTTGCGCAAGTGTCTTCTGCGATAATGTCAGGCCAACCAAGGCACTGTGAGTGAATTTGGTAGACGGAAACTGAAAGAAACCCATCGTGTGTGAGTGTGTGTGTGTGTATGTGTGTGTGTGTGTCTTTGTGTCTGTGTATGCCTCCCCGCACCGTCTGACAACTGGTGTAGGTTCGTCTACGTCCGACAAAATAACTACAAGGTTTTAAAAAGCCCTGGGTTCGATGCGTACGTTTAAAAACTCTCCAAGCAGGCGCCCCAGCATGGTCGCAGTTCGATGACCGAGAACGAGTCGAAGATAAGACCAGATAAGAGAAACATATCTATCGGTCGATCAGTCGATCTGACGGTCAGTCTGTATGTAAACAAGGGAGCGGTATGGTTGATTAATTATTCAACAACGCATACATCAAAAATGGCCAAACATACAAGGCATTTAGAAACAAGCCGCTTCACACACCCACACACAAACATACAGAAAACGCATATACAAACACACACACACACTCATACAAACGCAGCAGGGGATGCGATGAGTTCATGAAATATATATTTAAAATTACGTTCATAAAACATGTAAGGTCCGGTTGATGATCTCAAAGAATAATTAGTCTGAACATGAATACACGTGGCGCCATCTATGATAGCTTTATGAATTAGTGATGGTGCTTTTTACGTAGTTGCTCGAGATTCTTGAAATAGTAACCAAATCGCCTTATAAACAGAAATGTAAATGGATTTGTAGCCAAATCGATCGATAGATAAAAAAAATAGCCAAATTGATAAATAGTTCGATAGATAAACACGTTTGTGGCTGTATGGTAAGAACCTTGCTTCGCAACCACATGGTTTTGGGTTCATTCCTACTGCGTGGCACCTTAGGCAAGTGTCTTCTTCTATAGCCTTGGGCCAATCAAAGTATTGTCTTCTGAGTGGATTTGGAAAACGGAAACTGAAAGAAGCCCGTCGTTTATATATACGTATATATATATATATATATATATATATATATATAT
>NC_069000.1:44561932-44563251 GCF_001194135.2 Octopus bimaculoides
ACGATAGAATACGTACTAGGCTTACAAAGAAAAAGTCCTGGGATCGATTTTTTTTGCTAAAAACCCTATGAGGCGGTGCTCCAGCATGGTCGCAGTCAAATGACTGAAATCAGTCATATTGCCTTCGAAACGCGGAGTAGATGGAACAGGGACAACTGAAGAAGGGTAATTTTCTTTATGTTGCATGTCTCGTTTCTCTGTTTTTTTCGTTGTTCGAAAAAAGTTCGTTTTCTGTTTTCGTCTTTCTGTTTTCGTTTCTCATTGTGTTTAACGTTTCTTGTGATGTCCTGTACCCATATATGCATGTATGTATACATATAGATGTAGGTATGTACATATATGTATGGATATATGCATATAATTATACATATAGAAAAGAAAAGAATTGGAGCAATAATTAACAATGAGAAGTTGATCATTGGTATGAAAAAGTCATTGTTTAATTGTAGTTCGGATCCATTTATAGCTGCTGATATTCCTCTAAATCATTCTGACGTTGTTTGTTAAATGGAACGAGATTAATGGAAATTCACCATGATTTGATAAACAGAAACAGCTGTAAATGGTTCCGAACTGCAATTAAATAATGACTTTTTAATTTCAATGATCCACTTCTCATTGTTAATTATTGGTCCATTTCTTTTCTCTTCTATATATATATAATTATTACAGACAAGAAAGTGAATTTCGAACACAGTATAGCTGTGAAAAACAGCAGAGAAAAATTCGGTATTAACCCTAAGAAACGAGAAAAAAAGTTGCCAACAGACACTACAGGAAATCGAACCCCGCACCCCACAAATAGTGGTTGGGCGCTTTAACTGTTAAGCTAAATGGCTCCTGAGATATATGCTTATGGATTAGACGCATTATGCAGTGATATGTAGGAATACTAACCTTATTGTTCGACATTTGATAGTTTCAAGCAAATTTCTACTGCATCACCCGCAACACCTCCATGTCGCTGAGGTGTGTGCAGCATTGTGTGTGTCTGTTTTTTTAATTAATATGGCTGTTGTTGTTGTGTTGTTATTGTTGTGATAAACGAGTGTTAAACAAGGTCAATTCATTACACAACCAACTCTTCAATCATGACGTTTTCTCTAAGTCGTGACTGTCCTCCATTAACGGCGGGTTTCGTGTCAACACTGGCAGGAGAAAATTCATTGAAAAATTGTTGGTCCTATCAGTTTAGTAATGTCTCTTGATTTCACAGATTGAACTCTTTGTTATTTTTACGCTTGCATATATACATATTTAGGTATAGATATGTATAATTTGTTTCCTTCTTTGTTCGTCTGTTTTCGTTGCGGTTTGTA
>NC_069000.1:44566377-44569618 GCF_001194135.2 Octopus bimaculoides
ACACACACACACACACACACACACACACACACACACACACACACACACACACACAAACACAAACACAGCGGTCCTGGGCATGACATTAAACTGCATCCGGTACCGAGACTCCTGCTCAAGAGTTTAGAACAATTGTGCGAGTATAAGATTACCCCTTACTCTCCCCTCCTCTCGGTGCACCTTGGTCCAAGATTGTTGTACCTATCAGAAGCCCCGATTATGAGTGAAATAGCGGAAAATGGTCCTGTGACTGAGGCATATGTCTGGCTCCTAGATATGTGTCATACAGGCCTACCAGGATGCGGACATGCCCTGGTGCAACATGGACCAGTGCCTCCGCTGAAGGTATAAAAATGTCCTATGCCTCGAGAGAGTAAGCTGTGGAAAAACAAGAAACTAGCAGGGTAATCTAAGTAAACCAGCAGAAAGCAAGGGAAAGCCATTTCTGTATTATGTTTCCTAAGAAAAAATAACCGCTTCCAGAGATGGTAGACTAATCGCTCGGTGGCAATTCGTACCAACTCTAAACGAGAAGCAAAGATGATATGGATGACATGTCCCTTATTCTCCTTTGCTGTTTAAATACCTACCACTAACCATTTTGCGTTATTTCTCGTGGCTCATTTTTGTTTCGTCTATATAAATTACCCAGAGCATAAATGTGTCATTTTTTTGTATATGATTAAGTGTCTCGTCTGATGAAATAATTGCTGTGCTGATAACGCCTATTACGACAGAAACACGTGTTTAGAGTTGCCTTTAATCTTCGCTTTGTGACAAGTTCGATAAGTAGTCTTGTGCTGGCTCTCTTTAGAATGTCTTCAGTGCTTACTTATGTGGGCTTGCCCGTATGTACTCGGAGTCCTTTTCGTTAAAATGACTTTCGATAAATTCAGCGTTACATTTATCTTGCAGGAAGTTTCAACGTCAGTTTTATAATCAATGGACCCTTCGGCAGGTAAGTTTCCATCGAACGTTTAATTATCACATTTTATTTCCTTTGTCCTATCGGCAAACAACTACGTTTATGGATTATATAACTTCATCTATGGGTTATATTATTATTATTATTATTATTATTGTTCAGTAGTTTTATTTTTATAACGTGCTTTCACTTCACTACCGAGCGCAGCTCTGTGCGCCTTGGGTATGTGCTGTGGTTTGCTGTGGTGCTTTTATGTTTACTGTATTGAAAGTGTTTTGCGTAGGATGTGTGCAGTACCCAGTAGTGCAATTTTCTGTATGTTATATATATTTGTAAGTCCTGGTATTTTTGTTATGTATTTGTCTGAGTATTTTTTTTATTATACCTAAGGCACCTACTATGATAGGAATTGTTTCTGTTTTTAGACTCCACATTCGAGTTATCTCTATTTCCATTATTATTATTATTATTATTATTATTATTATTATTATCGTCTGTTATATTAGTGAGTAGAACGTCTGTTAATTCCATCCAAACTTAATGTTTGTTACTGTTATTGTTTTGATTGAGTAAAACTCGTATAAATCAAGGCAAAACGAAAACATAGCGTAAGAAAAGAAATGTAAAGTGTATGAAATTTTTTTTATTTTTTTAGATCGCGAGTGAGAGACGAGAAATACTTTTTGAGTCGAGCAGGGAAACTGTATCAAGTACAGACTTATGCAGGTAAATATGTGTTAAATATTACATACATAATATCGATTATGTGTGTGCACGTGTATGTGTCAGCGGATGTGTGTGTGTGTGTGGGTGTATGGCATTTGATACATAGGTCATTGAAATTATTGTAGAATCTTTCAGAATTTAATGTTCTCGTCCCTTTTCAGAAATTAAATCGGTGGAGCCGCGTGAAGGCAGTGTCCTTGGAGGTACTTTGTTAACCATCAAAGGAAAAAACTTTGACGAAACAACAGCAAAAGCCAAAGTATTCGTAGGAGGTAATATCTTAATTCTGAATTTCGTATATTAAACGTTCTTAATGTTTTCATTTTTTTCTCTCCTCTTTTATTTCATTTACCGTTGATAAACGCTCCTTTTAATTTATACCATTAATGATATTTGAAAATGCATGAGCATCACAAAATCTCATGATTCCTTTCCTAAGATATATGGCCTTGTGCCTGGTCAAAAAATTAGCATTTCTGCCCATTTTCTTTCTTCATTGGGGCTCTTACCCCACGCTCTGACTATTCCGCTGCTAATTCGCCGCCATTACACAGGCTTATAAAGAAAGAAAACACCACTCCCTCTGTTTTGTATCAACTGACAAACAACCGAACTCCGAAACGTTGAATAACCTTATGTCTGTGGAAACTGAACTGATATAATCAAGGCTTTCTATAAACTCTTCTATAGAATTCTTGAGACAGGATTTGCAGCGCAAGGGCTAATCACCCGACGCGGCGGGTTCACATCGCTCTGTTACAACATGACTAAAGATCGCACCTCTCGTTGTGCTTCCCTCCATTCACAAAAATATTAATACCGAGAAAGGCATAAATATCACACACTCAATGATCTCCACCCTATCAATCCACTTCCCGTAACCTACATCACAAAGGAACCATTAATTCTTTGAATAATGATTTATTTTCATTGAAAAGGGAGACCGTGCGTGATCACATCAAAAATAACAGACGATTCTATTCTCTGTGAAGTGGATTCGAAACCAGAACACATGCCATTAATACATGCAGGTAGGTACACAGAATTTGTTTAGTTTCTATTATCCTCTTGCTGTTAATGTTGTCGATGTTGCTCTTTTCGTTCTTTCTTCGTTCGTAGTTGTGTTGTTATTTAACACTGGGCCCAGGTCTGTTCAACCAGTTTTTATTACGTAACGGAATGGCGACCGTCGTCGTCTCATGTTTCGTTTGTTATTCGATTATATTGGGCTGGTGGTGCATAATTATTGCGGCTTTTATTTTTTTCAACAAATTTTATTCAACAAAAAAAAAGCAAATAACAACATGTAACAAAAACATCTTCAAATGATTATTCCGGAGCATATTCACCATCTACATCAATTACGGCTTACCATTTGCTTGGCAGACGGTCAGACCGTCATTTAAAGATGGTTTTGTTAAACATTGTTATTGTTTTTGTTGAATAAAATTTGTTGAAAAAAAAGCCGCAATAATTATGCACCAACCGAATCTAGTAACATTTTAACAGTTGGGGATATTTTGAAGGATCTCGATCGCACTAGTAGTAGTAGTAGTAGTAGTGGTGGTGGTGGTGGTGGTGGTGGTGGTG
>NC_069000.1:44569629-44574858 GCF_001194135.2 Octopus bimaculoides
AAGACAATATAAAATAGTGGGCGGCGGCAAAGCTGGAAGAATAGAGGGGCTGATGCCCCAGGGCGATGATCGGGGGTGGGGGGACAGGCACAGCAGCTGAAGCAATAACCATCACCACAACCACAACAGCAACAACAATAACATCAATGGTAACCATAACAAAAACAACAATAGCATCAATTACAACCACTGCAACAACATCCACAACAACAACAACCACTAGTACAATAACAGTAGCAGCAAAGACATCTACCACCACCACCACAACAACAACAACAACAGCAATAACAACATTCACAGCCACTACAAGAACAACTCACCGTTACTCTCTCTTTCTGTCTGTTCTCCCATAGGAAACCGTGGTCTGAAGATCGAGAGCTGGGATATCGGGGCTCAGTCGTTTTCGAAATTGAGATCCTTCAATAGCACCACGTCTGGTTATATGGAGGGCTGGAATGATAACGGTGAATATTCCACAAGTAAAGATCGAAAAAGCATACGAATGTTAGGGTTTCTGGTTCCAATTTACTCCGGTAGACAGACCCTCAAATTAAACGGTAACGGACCGTCACAGATTTGGCTGAGTACGAACGAAAGTAAAGAATTCATGGTAAGAAAATGCCGGAATCGAACTTACTGTCTTCTCTATTGCATGTGTAATCATCACCATCATCATCATCCTCATCATCACAACCATCATCGTTACCATCATCATCATCATCACCATTTATCGTCCCTTCTTTCCCATGCTGGCATGGGTTGGATGGTTTGACAGGCTCCCGCAAGCCAAACGACTGCGGTCAGCTTTTGCTTGATCTCTACAACCGGACACACCATTCTTTCAATTGTTTCATTTATTCATTCATTTATGAAATAATAAATTCAAATTAATTATATTTCTTTTGTTTTCAGCGTCGGACTGAAAATGTTGAAATTGATCTGATCAAAGACAAAAGGTAAAAAAAAAAAACAATTCTTTATTTACCCCGTCTACCAAATCCACTCACAAGACTTATTATATGCTATACATATGTCCCTTCTTTTTCGGTGTATACCGTGTATACTTTCTTTCTTTCTTTCCATTTTTTCATCATTTCATTATATGTAAACCCCCGCCCCCACACTTTATGTCTGTCTCTGTATTGTCCCCCTCATCCTTTGCTCCTGTGGCAAATAAATGAAATCATGATAATTTTCCGTTTTTGATAAGTATTATGTTATTTGTTTCTTCCAAATTTTCCTCTCGTCTGTTTCAGGTATTACATAGAGGTTTTGTATGAAAACCGATACGCGAAACCTACATCGGAAGTCTTGGCAAGAATGTTTAGCAAGAACAGCTCTGTGACTCAGTCGCAGACGGGTTACAGTAGAAACATGAAACAAAGAATCGTTCTCAGCACAACTGAAGTCAACGAAACAATGGTAAGTCTTTTCCACTTTAGGCACAAGGCCTGAAATTTTTGGGGAGGGGCCAGTCAATTAGAACCAGTACATGACTGGTACTTAATTTATCGACCCCGAAAGGATGAAAGGCAAAGACGACCTTGGCGGAATTTGAACTCAGAGCATAAAGACAGGCGAAATACCACTAAGCATTTCATCCAGCGTGCTAACGTTTCTGCCAGCTCGCCGCCTTAAAACAATGGTAAGTCTGAAGGAACTACACGTTCTTTAACTTCAACACATCCTATGTACACAACCATTCTTTACATTTATCCAGATAATAAAATTGAATGAATTAAACAAAACTGAAAGTTCCGATGACATCCAGAGTTTAATAATAAGAAAGAATTCTCCCCAGACCGACGGTGCTAAATTCAAGTTGAAGTTTGGTAAAGCTGTCACGTGTAAGTAACAATTTCAGTTCTTTAAATTCGGTAGAATTTATTTGCAGTTAATATTTTGTTATTCTTACGTTAGGAGTCACTATCCATAAATATTAATGAGTAATAATATCTAATGTGTCATTACCCACTTAATGCTGGGTTGTGACCGAAAAAGAATGATCGCGAATACAAGCGATCGGAATTAGGGTTCATCCGAGGGTTCTTTGGAGTAACAATTCTCGACAGGGAGCGTAACTCAGAGATCATGGAGTTTTTCTAGGTCAAGCCGTTATTTCTCTACATTGAGAGGTTATAGCTCCAGAACTACGGACATGGGATTAGAATTTCACAGGAAAGAATCACAGAACGAATTCTTGAAGCTGAGCCAACTAGCAGAAGACCTAAAAGTTGACCAAGAATGGAATGGTTGGATAATATCCCGTAGTCTCAGTAGTCACGGTTGGCCAGCTTAAAAGAGTATAGATGGCTGCTTCTATTAGGAGTCCATGGAGGCGGTACCCATGGAGAATTCCGCCACAAACTTTCTTGGAACGGTGTGCAGAGAAAATGGATGGATGGTTAATTTATTATTGTTTTATCTAGCTTTATGTGTTGTTTTATTATTTGGCTCGAGCAGATTTGAAGAGTAGATTGGTTGAATCTTTAGAGAATTGGACAAATTAACCAGTTGCAAGATGGGACAAGAATCAGCTTATGTATTTTGCAATATTTTTTTTCTTTACAGTACCACTTCCAGGAACTGCATCAGCAAAAGATATCCAATATGCTTTAGATTCGTTACCAAGTCTGACCAGAATGGTTCGAGTAGTAGAGAACAGTACAGGAAACACAACCGATTTCTACATTTTCTTGAAGTTACCCATTGGTAAGTAAAAAAAAAGAAGAGATAATTTACCATTCTTAAGAAATAAGTCTGTTCATTGGGTCTGAACTTATTTCAATTTCCGTTGGTATGGCACAGTGCAGGGGGTGGTCATTCACGAGCGAGTATGGCTTAGTAGCATGTACCGTGCTTTCCCTATTGTTTTAGGTGCTCTTATAGTCGCTGGGAAGCAGACACAGACACCTTCCAAGA
Organism: Octopus bimaculoides; assembly: GCF_001194135.2. Classification (NCBI taxonomy): domain Eukaryota; kingdom Metazoa; phylum Mollusca; class Cephalopoda; order Octopoda; family Octopodidae; genus Octopus; species Octopus bimaculoides. The sequence continues at coordinate 44,572,552 of NC_069000.1, forward strand.
TGCTGGGGAGACTCAGTGTGAAATGAAGTGCTTTGCTTAACGACATGACACACTCTGCTCTGCTAAAAAAACTGAGCCTGCTGCCTTTATGACCGTGATCTGAACACCCTAACCATGAGACCGTGCGCCTTCACGAAACGATCGAGAGTACAAAACCAACACCTGGCCTGCCAGTCTTATATATAGTAGTATCTATTAAAGGGTTGAAAATATAATAGCTAAAGGGTTAAATCATAATGAAATACACCTCCGTTACAGTTGTTGTTGTTACCGTTGCTGCTGTTCTTAATTGTTTTGATCCAGACACACTCCGGGCTAAACAACGATGTTTGAAAAACCCAGTAGGTTACGAGATGTTACACGTAATATAAAAAAAAATGTTCATTATTGATCTGGTTTTAATTATTAGGAAGTCTGCCGCTGATAGAAGTCGAACACGTTCCTGATTATAATGGCAACAAACTTGACATCAGTCTGACAAAAATGGCGAACGGAAAAGCTAGTAACCGTCACTTTGCATTCACACTAGATGGCGTTATGTCATCACCACTTTCGGTGAAAGCGACAGCTGAACAGGTAAGTTCAGAAATATGAACTGAGAGGCATTTCGAAAACCGCCTGATGCTTATCTCTGTAATCTAACTCACGATTTTAAATGCAAACCACTGGTAACAGTACTTGCCACAGGTGTATAAAATAGCATTAATTTTTATAGATCTGTGATAGGAAATCATGTGATCCTCATCAGAAAACCATCCGATGATGTAACATGATTTTTATCATGGATGTTTGTTACATAATAAACATAGTTATGACATACATCATGATTCACCTCGAAACAGTTGTCAAGATAAGACTAATATATCATTGCATTTGTTTATTTGTATTCCTTGTAAATATATTTATTAAACCGATATTTGTGTTTACCTGTCTTTTTATATCTCTGTCTGTCTGTCTGTCTCTCTCTCTTCTCACTATCTCTTTCTCTCCTCTCTCACTTTCTCTCTCTCTATATATATATATACACACACAAGCATACATGCATACATACAAATACATGTATGACATCTTATTGATTTCCCCTTATCTTCTATCCATAGATATCAACTGCCTTAAACAAAATGTTCGCAGTTACCTGCCCTTCTTATATATCTTCACCTCCGAAAGGGACGTACGGTTATTTCAACGATTTTGAAAATCCTTCCGATTACAATCACAATGGTGAAGCTGTCAGCGACAGGACCCCGTTCTGTGGCAAAGTCTCCGTCAAGAACCCGTCAGTGATTTACTACAATGATAAATATCAACTTAGTTTGGAGAAATTTCCTTTTGTAAGTTAATCCAACAAACAAGATTTTTTTTTTTGCATAATTTTGCTTATTTTTCCGCAGGATTGAATTAAGAAAGGAAAAGATTCGGCATGGAACATCCTTAGAATGTTTCGACCAAAATATGTGTGTGTGTGTGTGTGTGTGCGTGTGTGTGTGTGTGTGTGTGTGTGTGCGTAACTGGTACTTATTTAATCGACCCCGAAAGGATAAAAGGCTAAGTCGACCTCGGCGGAAATTGAACTCAGAACGTAACGGCAGACGAAATACGACTGAGCATTTCGCCCCGGAGTGCTAACGTTTCTATCAGCTGTGTGTGTATGTGTGTGTGAGTGTGTGTGTGTATGCGTGTGTGTGTGTGTGTGTTATTGTTTTTGAAGGTGTACTGCGAACAATGTGAAGTGTACTCAATACATACAGCAGAGTAAATATATGATTTTATGAGAATTTTATTGTTGTAATCATTACTTCAAGATGTTCCCCCTGGAGGTTGTTTTCAGATGGCAGCATTCCAGCAACAAAACTAATGGAAAAAAAAAAAAAAGAAACGAAAAGAAGCAATATGATAGTAAATATTTGTTTGTTTGTTTTTTCTGTAGCTGTGTACAGCACTTCATGGTGATGCTGACTTCGTGATGAAAGTAAACTTCCAATACAGAACCAACCCCACGGTTAATCCAACCTCAAGGACAACTTATATACCAACACATCTCACCTATTTGACAGAGTAAGTATTTATGTGCGTGTATGTGTGTGTATGTGTGTGTATGTACGTATCTGTGACGAGTATGTGTCTCTCTCTATGTGTGTGTATTACTTTATTGCCCACAGGGGGGGGGGGATAAACATAGAGAGGGGACAAACAAGAACAGATAAAGGGATTAAGTCGATTACATCGACCCCAGTGCGTAACTGGTACTTATTTAATCGACCCCGAAAGGATGAAAGGCTAAGTCGACCTCGGCGGGAATTGAACTCA
>NC_069000.1:44574950-44577125 GCF_001194135.2 Octopus bimaculoides
TGTGTGTGTGTGTGTGTGTGTGTGTGTGTGTGTGTGTATGTGTGTGCGTGTGCGTGTGCATGTGTGTGTGTGTCTACATATATATATATATATATAATTTAGTTGTTTTAATCATCATTATTATTATTATTATTACTATTATTATTATTATTATTATTATTATTATTTTAATCTTTTACGTTTAGGTGGAAATATATCTGCTGGGACGTGTTAGATTCTATCAAAGTGACTGGCGGAATAATGTACAAACTGAAAGAAATAAAAATAGAACGGAAAAACAATCTGATTCTTTTGATGGACGCCATTAGTTTGAAATTCATCACAGACGGAACCATAATGTCAGGTAGGTTGTCAGGTGTTTTGGTTATGTTTCACTTGTAGTTCCTCTTTCCTGTGAGAAACCCGTAGTGTCTGCGTGGCGAAGGAGTTTATGTTCACTCGGAAGTTTGTTTCTTAGACCAGGCGACATGCTGTGTCCTTGGGCAAGGTTCTTCATTTCACGATGCTCATATCTACCCAGTTGCAGTTGGGCACTGATGCAACCCCCACCTCTATCTCTTTCTCCTTCGATTATCTCATCCTCAATGTTCCTCTGGGTCATGGGTAGTAGGACAGCCAGAGTGGTCTTCGCTAAAAAAACACCCGCCATGTCAGGTGTAGTGTTAAATCGAGCGACAGGTTAAGGGTACCACCCAAAAATGAAATGAGAAGTGGGTACGTTTAAAAAGTAGCTTTACTTGTATTGATATTTCTTTTCAGAACTTGCCGGTGCCACAGTGCGGCAGTTACCGCCGCTGAATCCCAGACTTGCTATGAAACAAGTGAAGGTGGAAAAACTGATAACGAATGTATTCCGGATAACCTTTGATGTCCATAATTGCACAGACAAGCTGCCCACGTTTCAAACCTTACCCAAAGAGGTAAATCTTAATTATATGTTTTTGTATTATTGCTTATTTCAGTGAACGGACTGCATCCAAACTGCGGCGCCGCCTTGAGCGGGGTTTAATCGACCACATCGATTCCATTACTTATTTTTAAGACAGATGCTTTCTTTAGCGATCTTCAGTTTGTCACACTGATAGATTACAGATCATAAACAAAGTAACCTTTTGCTTCTAGGTGTATTATAATGTTTTGTGAAATACTTGTCGTTAACACCACATTTCTCGAACTTTTGTTTATTTTCTTTCATCTATTTGAAAGGGAGAATTTTTTCCCGAAATATTATAAGCTTACAAAATAATCTAAAACAATTACATCGACTGGGGTCGATGTAATCGACTAATCCCTTCAAAATTTCTGGCTTTGTGCCAAAATCTGAAAGCAAAGGCGATGAGCCGGCAGAATCAATAAAGAATCTGACAAAATTCTAAGCGAAATTTCTTCGGTTCTTTACGTTGTACGTTCAAATTCCGCCGAGGTCGATTCTACCTTTTCATCGTTTCAGGGCCAATAAAACTAAGTCCCATTTGAACACTAGCGTCGATGTAACACTTCTTAACTCCTCCTCTAAAATCGGTGACCTTGTGCCAAAATTAGAAGCTATTTTATAAAATATGGCCTTACCATTTTAAAATGATACAGTGTGATTTGTGGGAAATTTCCAATTTCTAGTTCGTCGAGTGACTACATACAGGTTCGATCGTCAGCTCGAAGATAATCTTTAGTTTTTACACCAGAAAATATTCAAAGTCATAGCTGACTCTGGTAGGATTTGAACTCGCAACTTCAAGAAAGCAAAACTCGTAAATATATTTTGTTTTTCGTTCTGTCATGTTTCAACGTTTTCATAATTCATAAATTATATAATTAGCAATGTTTAATCAATGTAATTCTAATTAGAATATCGTAATTAAACTAATTGATATGTGGTGAGACTAATGTAATTAATTCATCGAAATAGACTGAAACTGTAATTGCTATTTTGATAATTAATTGCAATTAATATTCCGTTAGTGAAAAAAAATTGATAGAAAGGGTTGATTAAAAAATAAACAACATCGAGGGCGGAGTAGAACTTCCTCCTCCTTCTTCTCCTCCTCCTCCTCCTCCTAATACTACTACTAATACTACTACTCCCGTTTCTTCTTGGAGAATAGAATTATTATTATTAATAAATTAACATTACAGGAGTGTACTTCTTCTTCTTCATCATCTTCTTCTTCTTCTTCC
>NC_069000.1:44577661-44579220 GCF_001194135.2 Octopus bimaculoides
ATATATATATATATCATGGCATTCGCCATGATAGATCGCTAGTCACAATACATTCTTTATTTTCTCTCCTTGTTTCTTTCTGTGTTCTTTTCTGTAGAAGAGCGTAGGCTCGAAACGTTAAAGACTTTTTCACTTCCCGAGCGTTGAACTAACATATCTGTTTGTTGTCTACACCACCTGTCTTCGTCTTTTTTTGTGTGAATTCTCCCCCTATATATATATATACACTACATAAATAATATTTTTATAAACCAACTTGAAAGGCTTTGCAAGTTACGGAGAGAAAGCTACTATGAAAGACTCATAGTATAATAACTGTATAATATATATCATGATATTTGTACATACATATTTCTTTTACATTCTCTCTTTTATAATTGTCATTTTACTTGTAACTACCCGTTTTCTGTTTTAAAACCTCCCAACAATTATTTCTGAGCGGTTTGTGGGAGCTTGGAACAGATTGATTACATTTTAATTAATTTCAATGAAGAAAATTGATTTGTAAAACGAGTAAATCGTAAGACGAGTTCGGTCATGGAACGAATTAAACTCGTACTGCGAGGTATCACTGTAATAGCTATATAAACAGGGAAATTTTAACTATTTCTCCGTCTATAAGAAAAATGATTAACTACCGTAATCAATTTTCGGAACTCATTAGGCTCTCATCAGCGATACAGAGTGACTCAGCGGCCGAGTGTTTCGTGCATTGTCATTTATGAAGCTAACTACCATTCTATACCTGTTGATCTGCAGATTTTGCCCTCTTCACAAGAAATGCTGCAATCGAGTGGAAATGTTGCCGTAGAGATCCTGAAAAACATCACACCTGGAATTTGGACCCTGATGAAAGCCAGTCCCCCCCTTGAAGGGTCATTCAGAGTATCATTTAATGGAGAACAAAGTGAAAGTAAGTCTCCTCTTTCGCGCGCGTGCGAGCTCGCTATACCTCTATTTTTACTCTCTCTCTCTCTCTCTCTCTCTCTCTCTCTCTCTCTCTTTCTCTCTCTCCTTTCGCCTATCTCTCTGCTTGGTTATCTATCTATCTATCTGTCAGCCTGTCTGTCTGTCAAAAACATTCGTTCTTAGCTCGAAAGAACAATTCTGAGATTGCATTTGTCTTCCTACAACTTGTATTAGGAAAAGAGGCCCGTTAAGTTGACAATGATGATGATGATGATATTGCAGTATGTAACTATTAATCACCTTATGTTAATGACATGTGCGTAAGATGATATAACATTGTATAAGAACACTGTTGAAGCTGACTATTCGTCACCTTTTTGGTGGGGCTACAGTAATAAGTAATTTTCATTTTATATTTCATCTGCGTAGATATTCCAATAGATGCCGATAATGTCCTCGTGAAGAAGATGCTGGAAGCAATGCCTTCTATGGGAGCGCTGCATGTGATCAGGAGCGGAGGATGTTCTAGTGTCACTTACAACCTTGAATGGATAACGAAACCGGGGAATCATGAATTAGTTCAGGTAAGATGCAAAGTTAATCGAGTATGTGTGTGTATGAGTGTATGCCTGTGTGTCTGCATATATATA
>NC_069000.1:44582356-44582880 GCF_001194135.2 Octopus bimaculoides
ATATATATATATATATATATATATATATATATACATATATACACACACTTATATACAAACATATATATATACATGTGTGTGTGTGTGTAAGAGAAAAAAAGATAGGAACAATATTTATGCGGATATTTATATTTTTTTCTCACTATTTTCTGCTATTTACCAACTTTTTTAAGGCGGGACCCAAATCACGATCGATGGCTATGGGTTCAGCCCTGATATGATGGTCAAGATGGAAGATGATTACTGTTCTGATGTCAGCATAGCCGTGGATCAAATCACGTGCATTACCCCATCAAAGGTATGTTTGCTCTTTGTTTTTTTTCTGATCGTTGCTTCTCCAACATTGCCACCTATCACCACCACTACCAACACCGCCATCATCTTCATCATCATCATCATCATCATCATCATCATCATCATCATCATCATCATCATTTTTTCTCTGCTGAGTGGACTGGAGCAATCTGAAGTAAAGTGTCTTGCTCAAGGACACAATGTGAAGGCTTAGTGGTCAGGGTATTCGA
>NC_069000.1:44583169-44585608 GCF_001194135.2 Octopus bimaculoides
TCATCATCATCATCATCATCATCATCATCATTTTTTCTCTGCTGAGTGGACTGGAGCAATCTGAAGTAAAGTGTCTTGCTCAAGGACACAATGTGAAGGCTTAGTGGTCAGGGTATTCGACTCACAATCGCCAGGTCGTGAGTTCGATACGCGGTGGCCCGTGGTGTCCAACATGCTTACGAGGCCTCTTTCAGAGGGGGATAAAGTCGGGGTGGGGGTAAACGAATTTAAACTCGATACTTAACTCTGAATCTTGTAAGAGATAATCTCTACCGACCCCTGTCTTCCAAATCTCTCTCTCTCTCTCTCTCTCCCCTAGCCCAATCTCTTTCGTAACTCTCTCTCTCTCTCTCTCTTTCCCCTTCTCTACTCACTCTCATCTACTCTTCCCCCTCACACCGCTACCATCGTTAACCTCCACCATCACCTGTCTTACAGATTGGCAATTTGGCAGTGACCCCAATACAAGTGACGAAGGCAAATGATCAAATCTCAGGAGAATTCAACTACACCTACACAAAACCAACTGCTGATATTACTGGTATCAACTTAGGCAGTTCAAAGGTCACAGGTTAGTATTATCTCACTAGATTGAGTGTTATAGAGACAGGCGTGGCTTGGTGTAGACGGGGTTAAGTGCAAGCGTGACTAAATACAGGTGTGGCTAGACGCAGGCGTAGCTAGATGTAGATATGACTAGATGCAGGCATAGCTAGATGTAGATACAGGAAGATGCATGTGTGGTTAGATGTAGGCGTGGCTAGAAGTAGGCACGGCTGGATGCAGGCGTGCCAAGACGTAAGCATGGCAGGTGTGTCCTGATGTAAGCGTGGCTTGACGAGGCGTGGCTAAATGCAGGCGTAGCTAGTTGTAGGTGTAGCTAGATGTAGCTATAGCTAGATGCTGACGTGGCTTGAGGTAGGGGTGGCTCGATGTAGGCGTGACCAAACGTGGGCATGTTTGACAACCGTCTATAGAAGAATACGAACATAAAAAAAGGACGTAAAAACGAACGGACCAATATACACATGTAGTTCCTTTAGCCATTTATCCATATAACTCAGTGGTTCTCAATCAGGGTCCATGTGACCCTTGGAGGTCCATATAAGAATTTGTTGTTCTAATTCAAGCGCCACATCGCGGTTCGCCTATCGCGGTTCGCCTATCGCGGTTCGCCTATCGCAGTTCGCCTATCGCGGTTCGCCTATCGCGGTTTATTATTTAAGCTTGTTAATATTTGATAACAAAAATACAATAGGATTTCTTTTTTATGGACAGCAAATGGTTCTGGAGGCCCAGTAGAATAGAATAGGGATCAATGGGTCCAGAGGCTTAGAAAAGGGTCAAGAACCCCTGATCTAAAACATGACTTTCTAACTTTCTCATTCTCATTCACTTCTCTTTCTCTCTTTCTCGTATTCACACACAGGAGGTGATGTGCTTATTTTGACCGGCAATAATCTCAATGACCCTTTCAAACTGCAAATCGGCCGTGTTCCGGCCAACATAATGGCCAGTAATTCTACGAATGTAATAGCAACATTACCACCTCAAGGTCCAGGAATTCATGATATTCAACTCACCATTGGAAATGGTTTTGCAGCCATAAGGTAACAACTACATACATGTCCCCCTCCACCCAGTTCTACCGCTTTTTAAACTACGATGCTATAAAACTCTTTTACATACATGCATACATACATACATACATACATACATACATACATACATACATACATACATATAAATACATACTTTTGTATCACCTGTCGATGATTGCTGACAGAAGTAATAATCCTTACCCTTTCATCTCGGCTGAATTACATTCAAAATACCGAAAATAGATCGCATTCCAAGAGACATCGTCTTAGATAATTCCTAAGACAAGAGGTCATTGAAAATATGCGCCAATGACTTCTCATAGAAAGGATTTTTAAAAATCGTTCCTTGGAAGTTCCAATCCTCTTTTAACCATTTTGTTCTTTTATTACTTGATCCACTTTCAGTTCTCCAATCAAAGCCATTGATCAAACGCTGTATGTGAGTAACGTGAGTCCAAGAAAGGGTTCGCTGTTCGGAGGGACTCGTCTTACAATTACTGGGAATGGTTTCCTTGTAGATAAGGATCTCATCCACATAAAAGTTGGGGAGGACACGCTGTGTGAAGTGGAGGATTATTCCAACACCTGGATCAGGTGTACTTTACAATATACTGGCAAAACCCACAAAGTTACAAACCAAGGGATTCATTCAGGTAAGCAAACGGATTTTGGTCCTTCACAATCTATTTTACACAACATTGACTTGTGATATCGGGAATTTATTATTATTATTATTATTATTATTATTATTATTATTATTATTATTATTATTATTATTATTAATATTATTAATATTATTATTATTATTATTATTATTATTATTATTATTATTATTATT
>NC_069000.1:44586330-44590620 GCF_001194135.2 Octopus bimaculoides
TGTGTGTGTGTGTGTGTGTGTGTGTGTGTGTGTGTGTGTGTGTGTGTGTGTTTGTGTGTGTGTGTGTGAAATGAATATCTGAGATAATATTTGCTCGAAGCAGAAACTGCAGGACGCTTTGCATGCAAGCTCTTCTCCTCAGGGTAACTAAGGCTATATATAAATGCATACATACGTACATACACACACATACACACACATACATACACATACATACACACATACACACACATACATACACATACATACATACACACATACATACATAAATGCATACATGCATACACATACACATACATACATACACGCATAAATTCATGCATACATACATACACACATACATATACACATACATATATACATACATACATACATGCATACATACAATACAATACCTACATACATGCATGCATTCATACACACACTCGCACACACACACACTCACACATAATATATATATGTCCTGTACCCAGATATGCACCTATACATACAGGTGGATGTCGGTATGCACATACCTGTACGTATATATGCATATACTCATTTACTTTTGTTTATATATATATATATATATATATATCTGTTTAAGATTCCTTAAGTCAGAAAAAGTAAGTATATTAGTATTTTTGTCAATAGAGTGGTTATATAAATCGAAGTGTACAGCACTATATGTCCATTTTGGCCGATCTTACCAATCGATTTCGCGTTAGGAGTTCAGTGAGGTGTTAGATAACAACCCAGTATCGATGTCAAACTACAGTCCGATACAGCGACAGCAGTCGCCATATTATCTTCCATAACTGCCATCTCTGAAGAGCGCGGGATTATTTAATCGTGCGAAACCGATTGGTAAAATCAGCCGTAAGAGATATATAATACTGTACACTGGGATTAATATAGATATTATATATATATATATATATATATATATATATATATATATAAACTAATTAATAAAATTGTAAAATATATATCTATTTTCAAGACACTCCAGCTTCTCCGGGAAATGTCAGCTGCAATGCAAGTGATTCGGTGATTGGCAGTTGTAACGAAAGTCCTCTCACCTCGAAACCGGACGCCTTCTATTTCCACTTCTCTGAATGCAGCACCCCAGTGGTAAACTCAATGACGCCCAGTGAAGGGACCAGTAAGGATGAGATAACAATCAGAGGTAATCGTTTGTCAAAGGTCAGATGCGAAAACATCGTGAAGTTCGGACAATACATGTGTCCCACGATCGAAGAGAGTGACACGAAAATTGTCTGCAAGATTGAAACGAAAAACACTTACCCGATTGGAATACTTGTACCACTTACTTTAAAAATCGAAAACAGAGGTGAGTGGGTCCTTTATTTTATTGTTGTTGCTGTTGTTCTGGATTAGCCCCTATATTTTACAAAAGAGCCTTTATATTTTACAGAAAACCACTACTAATTTTTGAGAGATATTGGTAGGAAGACGGTTAGCAAGTCGTTTTTTTTAATTCCATGGATGAAATGCCAATATAAAAATATTCTTATTGCTGAGGACTGAGTATTCTTATTGATGCATAGAGTAGAAAAGATTATAGTGTCATACACTCCGATCATACGTCTGGCGCTACATATTTACCAGAAAAACCGGAGTGGTACTATACTGCATCACAGAATGGGAATTTTAAAGATTTGGGTCTTAAATTTTTGACTGGTACTAATATGTACCAGCCGGGCCGAAAGGAATAAGACATATCTGATCGCCATTGTTTTTCGTCGTCGAGATGTAGTGTCTCAAAGTCTTCTAACACTGATGAATCGAGTGTCTTATGGACATAAATTGTCTAAACAGCTGAGATATTCGCCGATAATCATATTTACGTTCGATTCTGACAGGACATACTGAGGATAAATATTGTTGGGATTCTCGCTGATAATACGTACACTTTATAAATTTTTATCTATTGTTATTGATGTTGACATCGTTGTTGATGTCGTTTAACTTAACTTTTTTGTTTTGTTGTTTTTTAAATTTTATTCCATGTTGTTATGAAGTCTCTTCTCTGTTGAAGGTTTCGCCCTGCTTGACTTCTCCGACGACAGACAACGACACTTTGGTCTCCTGCCGCACATCGACAGCATCAGCCCTAACAAAGGATCGACATTCGGTGGAACAACTATCTCTATCGCCGGTGCTGGGTTCGTCCACGAAAAGAGTTCTGTTGAAGTGACAATCGGCTATGAACGCTGCGACGTAAAGAGTGTCAGCTACACCTATGTTTTGTGTGTCACCCCAAAGGGGACTGCGGGACAGTCGCCTCCACCACGTCTTCAACTGCTGGTTGTTAACGGCAACAGGAAGGTGCCGACCGTTTGTAAAATTAGTAAGAACTGTACGTTCACCTACGATGACAGCTTGACTCCGGTTGTTACCTCAGCGTCCCCGATCAACGTGACTGGAAGTGGGGTTGAGTTAACCATCAACGGCAACAAGTTCGGCAACGAGCCCAGGAAAATACACGTGGAAACGGCTGGTGTTTCGTGTAAGGTGACTACAGTGAAAAACAATGAGATAAAATGTTCGACAGGGGATATTCCAGCGGGGAACTTTCCTCTGCATGTCTATAAGGAAGGTATCGGAAATCTGGACACAAACAACATCAGTTTACACAGGCATCCCTATTTAAAAGAGATCAATCCGAGTTCTGGAAGTTTTCAGGGAGGAACTTATATAACCATAAAGGGTAACGGGTTTGTGGCGAATGATACCACAGTTACCATTCACAATAAGAACTGTGCTATCATCTCGGTTAGCGCTACCATGATTATGTGTGAAACTCCGGCCAATTCGCTTGGAATAAAACTGCTTCGGGTCGTATCAAATGGAGAGACATACCCGACTGGTAGTTTCATCTACGATAACGCAAACACACCAAATATCATATCTATTTCTCCAAGCAACGGCCAGGTAAGTTCTATATACCTGTCACCAAGACAGTTAGATGCCACTGTTATTATCAAGTTTATTTACGAAACTGTTTATTTGAGCGTCTTGACCTGTTAAATATTGTTCAAAATTTTCTGAGAAACTCGCAGCTTCTAAATTGCTAAAGTTTCTGACGAGGCAAAATAACGCATGAACTGAAATAAACTCAAGAATTAATACACCAAAATATATACATTTTGCTGATACTATGACAGTGTTCGTTGTTGTAGTTGTTGTTGTTGTCATTGATATTGTTGGTGATGTTGTTGTTGATGTTATTGTTGTTGCAGTTGTGGTTGCTATAGTGATTCTTGTTATTACTATTGATTTTGCATCGGTTTTGTCGTTGGTGCAGTTGTTGCTCTCGCTGTTGCGATTGTGTTGGTATTGCCGTGGTTGTTGTGGTCGTTGTAGTTGCAGTGTTTGTTGTTGTTGTTGTTGTTGTTGTTGTTCCACTTTACGTTCTGAGTTGAAATCCTGCTGAGCTCCACTTTACCAGTTGATCCGATCAACGGAACCAGCCCGCTCGTGAAATTAACGTGCAAATGGGCTGAGCATTCCACAAACCCGCGGACCCTTAACGTAGTTCTCAGCAAGATTCAATGAGACACTTGAATACGCCAAGGCTGGCCCTTTCAACTACAGATACAACTTACTTCCGTCGGCTGAGTGGTGTGTATAGCAACGAGATATAAAGAGTCTAGCTCAAGGATGCAACGCATCACCGAGTATCGAACTCACGATCTTAAGATCGTGAGCCGAATATAGTTTTACTTTTTTATCCTGACTGAAGTGGTTGATACAGAAATATTGGTATCGCTGTTGTTACTGAAATACTAATATTGTTGTTGTTGTTTCTGTTTTATCTGCAAGGCGGGAGACACGTTGACACTTGTGGGTGTTGGTTTCAGTTCTTCAAACGATCAGAACGATGTGAGGGTGGGTGACAGCAAATGCACCGTATTTTCAGCCACATCCAACTCACTAAAATGCACCCTCGCTCACCAGAAGACAGGAGCCTACCCGGTTAAAGTGAGGGTACACGGCAAAGGTTTTTCGACTGGCCAAAACGTGTTTAACTACGATCTCCATCTCAAAGACTTCTTGCCTTCTTCAGGTAACACCGATTCACATTAATTACTGCTTGTTGTGTGTGTGTGTGTGTGCGTGTGTGTGTGTGTGTGTGTGTGTGTGTGTATTCAGTTCCACCGCGTGGCACCTTGGACAAGTGTTTTCTATTATAGCCCCTGATTGACCAAAGCCTTGTAAGTGGATTTGCTGGACGGAAACTGAAAAGAAGCCCGTCATGTATAGATATATGTGTGTGTGTTTGTG
>NC_069000.1:44590795-44591967 GCF_001194135.2 Octopus bimaculoides
TCATAGGTGTGTTTACATTCCTGTAACTTAGCGATTCGGCAAAAGTGAGTGATAGAATAAGTATCATACTTTAAAAATGAATACTAGAATCGATTCATTCGACTAGAAATTCTTCAAGGCAGTTCCTCCAGCATGGCCGCAGGCTATTGACTGGAATAAATGAAAGATATAAGATTAAAAGATATTTGACTATTGTTGTTCAATGCAAATGGCGTCTCTGAATAATCTAGGTCTTATATAAATGCTTATTGTTTTCTTAATTTTTTATCAACAGGAAGTTTATTTGGCGGTCAAAGATTAACAATCACCGGAAGTGGCTTCGATCCCAATAACACGGTTGTAACATTGTGCTCCAAACCATGTATTACTGATAAACACCATGTCCAAAATACCAGCAATTATATTTGTATCACACCAAGTAAAAATGCAAGTAAGTAGAGTTTTATACTACCTAATGGGTCCCTTACTGGCTGAAACTTTTTTTTTTTAAAGAGATGTTCTAAAAAAAAAAGCTGCTTATGTTCTACTCTATTTCAGATATGACTAACAGTTGCAATGTTTCCGTTGCCGTTGGAAATTCCCAGAAAACCAGTTCAAATTTATACACTTACAAAGAAAGTGACACGGCCCAAATAAGCAGTGTTTTACCAAATCGGGGTGGCACCCGAGGAGGCACTAAATTGACTATCACAGGATCAGGTTTCAGGTTAGTAGAAAAAAATTTATCAGCCTTATCTGACTCTTTTTCCCCTCTACATTTGTAATGTCATCTATTCACATGTTCCCATACGTTAACCGTTTCTCCGTTTTTTTTGTTCCTTTAAAGCTCTGACCCTAACCAAAACCACGTGACCATCGCTGGTTCCTTGTGTAATGTGAGCTTAGCCACAACCACAAGCGTCGTGTGTCGTACCAGCCAGCATCAGAGTGTAGACTCAGCTAAAGTGGAACTAACAGTTGAAAACAAGGGTTTAGCTAATCACGTGAGACAATATATATATATAGATAGATATAGATGATATTTTTTATGTATATATAAATGTGTGTGCTTGTGAGTGTCTGTGTTTGTGTACGTGCGCGTATGTTTGTGCGTATATGCATATATGTAAATGCATACTATGTAAGTATATATGTGTGTGTATATATATATATATATATATATATATATATAT
>NC_069000.1:44592458-44594354 GCF_001194135.2 Octopus bimaculoides
ATATATATATATATATACATACATAGACATGCATACACACGGTTATCATTTTTTTCTCCCACAAGGTGGTATCCTGGAATTTGATAAAAAGGATGTTGAGCTTCGGGCTGAGAACATATTGATAACTGATGGTGGAAGACTTCAGGTAAGAATGCATACGTTCATTTACATCAATCGTCAGTCGTAAAACTTTACTCATTAGACAGCTGCATCAAACGCTCGTCGTTAGACAGTCGAAAATCGGAACGTTATATGAACCATCATACATTCAAACAAAAATTCGATCGAGCATTAGTTTGGAACACTAAACTAACACCACTCACATCAAACATCATGTCTAACATTGGATGCAGATTAGTTTTTATCAAAAGATTTCACGGTGACGATTTTATGGTTATGTCAATCATTAATAGAAGAATATAACAAAACTATATAAAATACTATGAAATAACTAATGTCCAATCAACAGCAATATCAGACATCTTCTTATAACATTAGTCAGTGAACATACGGCCGTTACAGCAACCAACTGGCAGTGAACATAGTGTTAGTTATATTCTATACATAATGATTTCTGTGATGGAAACAAATGAGGGTTGGTGACAGGAAGCGCGTTCAGCTGTAGAAAATGCCTCAACGAATCTGGACGCTTAAATGATGATTATAATGTATACATACATACATACATACATATGTGTGTGACTCATACTATCTCTCCCACACATGCACTCCCCCTCACTACGTTCTCTTCAATTTCTTCATCTAGATTGGCACCGAGGAGGAACCATTCCAACACAAAGCAATCATAACAATGTACGGTAATTTAAGGTCAAAGGAATTGCCAATATATGGAGCTAAAACACTGGCTGTCAGAAATGGAACGCTGTGTCTTCATGGTAAGTCACGGATACTGATACGTTTGTCTTAATAATTTGGCGGGGAGGTTTCCATAGGCACAGGCGTGGCTGTGTGGTAAAAAGCTTGCTTCCCAACCATCCGGTTCTAGGTTCAGTCCCACTGCATGGCACCTTGAGCTAGTGTCTTCTACTAAAGCCTCTGACGACCCAAGCCTTGTGAGTGGATTTCGTAGATGTGTGTGTGTCTTTGTATCTGTGTTTGTCCCCTACAACCGATTCACAACCGGTGTTGATGAGTTTACGTTCCCGTAACTTAGCAGTTCGGCAAAAGACACTGATAGAATAAGTATGAAGCTTTAAAACAAGCTATTGGGGTCGATTCGTTCGCCTAAAAATCTTCAAGGCGGTGCCCCAGCATGGCCCCAGTCGGATGACTGAAGTAAGCTTAAGATAAAAGACAATATTTAATTACTTGCTTGTCTGTGTTTTCTTCTCTTTTTTTTTTTTAATGTTTCTACAACCACTGCAATTACGGTTTCAATTCCAGGTCGTAGACTGCTTCATACTTGGACACATCTCATGAAGACGGTGAAATCCGGAGAGAAAAAGATCGTCCTGAAGCATCCCGTGCCTGGCTGGCGAATCGGAGATCATATAGTGATCGCATCAACTGGCGGCCGACACAGCCAGCGCGAGAACGAGGTTCGCACGATCGCAGCGATATCACCCGATTACAAAGAGCTTACACTAAACAAGAGCCTCGATTATGAACATATATCGACCGCAGAAACTATAGATCAACGTACTGTCGAATACAGGGCAGAGGTTGGCTTGCTAACGCGTAACATTGTTGTACGCGGTTCTGAAAATATAGATTGGAGGACTAAAATTGAAGCCTGTCCAGATGGCTTTGATACAGGTCAGTCACGATATCACCGATACAATATCACTGTTACTCTATCTACCTCACAAGACCTCTGTCGCTGATATCTGTTACTAGGTTCCTAACACGCTCTCTCTCTCTCTCTCTCTCTCTCTC
>NC_069000.1:44595167-44596050 GCF_001194135.2 Octopus bimaculoides
TATATATATATATATATATATATATATATATATATATATATATATATGGGGTGGGGTGTATTATACAGACCATACATACCACTTATACTCATAAATATATATATATACTTTTATCTGTATATAGGAGAATTTGCAACGCAAACCTGTTTCCAGGGTCGATTCGGCGAAGAAATGGGCAGCGACGAGTTCGGAGCGCAGATTATGCTCCACGCTCCAGTGCGTGACAAGAACCTAGCTGTAGCGCATCTGTCCTACATTGAAGTAACCTTCGCTGGACAGGCGTTCCGGTTGGGTAGGTACCCGATACATTTCCACCTGAACGGTGATATGAGTAAGTCCTATGTACGTGGCTGCTCCGTTCACCGTTCGTTCAACCGTGCCATAAACGTTCACGGTTCACACAACACGCTGGTTGAACACAATGTTGTCTATGACATCATGGGCGGCGCCATATTTCTGGAGGACGGCATCGAGACGGGCAACACATTCCAATATAATTTAGTAGTGTTTGCGAAGCCGAGTACAAGTCTGCAGAACGATGACATCACACCAGCCAGTTTTTGGGTGAGTATAGTCCGAGAGTGGAGGCGCAATGGCCCAGTGGTTAAGGCAGCGGACTCGCGGTCGTAGGATCGCGGTTCCGATTCCTAGACCGGGCGTTGTGAGTGTTTATTGAGCGAAAACACCTAAAGCTCCACGAGGCTCCGGCAGGGGTAGTGGCGAACCCTGCTGTACTCTTTCACCACAACTTTCTCTCACCCTTTCTTTCTGATTCTGTTGTACCTGCATTTCAAAGGGGCCAGCCTTGTCACACTGTGTCACGCTGAATCTCCCCGAGAACTACGTTAAGGGTACAACTGGAACCCTCGTCGTAGCAACTGAC
>NC_069000.1:44600368-44600690 GCF_001194135.2 Octopus bimaculoides
ATATATATATATATATATATATAAGGATGGTATTATTAAAATACCGTCACGCACGAGTGGCAAGTGAATTATCCGCCGCCGTATACGTATATATGTATATGTGTGTGTGTGTGTGTATACACACATATATGTGCACATATGTTCACATACATGTATGTATAACGAAATATAAGAGATTGTTCGTAAGATATCTTACGTATATTTCATTAACTTAGAGTGATTATCAGTTATATAATGTAAATTACGTGATCAAGACTTATCGTTAAATCGTTAGAGACGAGTAACATTTAACATAAAACATTAGTGTGTATACGATTGCGTG
>NC_069000.1:44600904-44603278 GCF_001194135.2 Octopus bimaculoides
TTTTTATTTATGTCTATGTCTCTATATGTAACTTCGTTTTTTTTTCTGACATTGTATCATGGTTTGCTCTGTTTTATTTCCCCTACGATTTTTTACTTCGTGTTCAGAATGAATTGATACTTAGAGACCTTGATGGAACTTTGACAGGAACACCTTATGGCCAAGTCTTGCCTAGTGTCGATATTTTGCCACCAACATGTCAAAATGTTCCTGGGTTCAGTATTAATTTTCCAGCAAGTGTTTGCCCTCCTGGGGTAAAATTCCACAGATTTGCCTTCAACAAGGTAATTATACTTATTACAATCTTTAATATCTTTAAATTTGCTTTGCTTGTTTATTTTACTTTTTTTTACGGATTCCTGTCTCGTTTCTTCCAATTTTCTCTCATGGTGGTCTTGGACAGTGACTCATGGAGCAGTGTATGCCCAAAATGATTTTGCGGACTTGATTCTTCGCCATCGGTGTCTTCGGTCTTTCAGTTTTTCTAAAAGAGCAGTGTCCGTTTCCGTGTCTTATTCTTCCCTGTCTCCGAAAGACCCAACTTCCAAAGTCTCCCATTTTTTTTTAATACTATATCCATTGTCCACGTTTGAAACCGTCAAAGACATTCGTGAACTGACGACATCAAAGAATGGACTAAGATCCAGTCTGACTGCATTCTCTCAACAGGGAGCTGGAGGGTCTTGGCGAACTGATCCCTGGGCACGGGGAGCGCGTCACGCATGGAGACTGATGTCCGTCCTATTTATTTATCTTTTACATTTGACGAGAACAACAAATCAAAATAGGAGCTTCTACATGGTTGCCTAGTGGTCTCATAGTAGCCAATTTATGTTACCGAACGGTTTCATGATGGCAAGCTTTCTGAGAATGAGGAGGCAAATCAACAACCGTTGGACATTGCTGAAAGGGAAAGTGTTGATCGGGGTCTGTTTTTTTTTTTTTTTTTTTTTTTTACATTTCTGTGACCCATAAACAAGATGTGGCAGTTTCAATCTTTCAAGTGATGCTTTTCCATGTCCGATGATTGTCAACTTGCCTGTTGCCTGTTGAAAGGTTTTTCAGTATGAAACCGTTTGGCCACATAAACAGGCTGTTATGAGGGTAAATTTATAATATATGGACAATATACTCGCTCTAATACCTAATATAATAATATAAGAACGCTTACGACTTTATCTAACTAATGAAACTTATTGGACACACACATACATACACGTGTGGTGGGGGAGGTGTAGTATACTGTTCCGTGAAGGTAAGATCAGCAAAGATGTATTCCATCTGTGAAAGATAAATATTATTCAATAAACACAGTAAATATTTTTATAAGCTATTAATAATTTCATGCGATGAAAACCACACAAACCACACTCTACAACATGTCTGGTGCCTTCATGTAATCTTCTCTCTATATATGGGCATTTAGATATACCCTGAAAACATGGAGTCTCGAGATTTGAAGCTATCCAACATCCACGGCAATATCACAACACCTTACAAATTCAAAGCCGCAACCCACAAGGAAGGCTGGATGATGCTATTGGTTGACGGATTGGAACACGAGATTTCATTTGTCGGAGCTGATCATGTGACTAACATTAGCTACACCGGAACTTTTTACCAATTTGACGTATGTATTGCTTGTTTTTCAATGTTCATTAATTTTTCGTCCGCTCTTGTATACTTTGCCTATTTAACTTTCGTAGGTCGATAATCTTGAAGAACGTGTCAAGTACAGGGGGTCAATGAAATCGGTTCGGCTCCTCCCCTCAGAATATTGCCCGTGTGCCTAAATTAAAAACATCTATTAAAGGCTAAGGATTAGCAGAATCGTTGGGTCATGAAACTAAGGACCTTGCGGTATTTCTTCGAAGTCTTTATGTTTCGGTTTCAAATCCTGCCAGAGCCAACTCCACTTTTCATCTCATCGAAATCGATAAAAAAAAAAATTGGGCTACCAGTCAGCTGCGAGACTTGATGCCATTATCTGATGTTTCCCTTTTAAAGGTCTTTGGCCTTCTGCCTAAATTAAAGTCATTTGCTATTATCAACACGAGAAAAGGCAGCAAACTTGCAAGACCATTAATTAGCACGCTGGACAAAATGCTTAGCATCATTTCGTCCGTTTTAACATTCTTTGCTCAAATTCCACCTAGGCTGATGTATGTATATTTATATGTATATATACATGGATGGATGTGCGTGTGTATATACACACACGCTAATATCATCCAAGATGGAGTCAAGTACCAACGTCCCATGTGACAAGCTTGATAATTGCTGAGAAATTTTCTCACACGATGAAACCAACGGCCGCTTTGTTAACCAACATATAAACTATGTATGTATGTGTGTGTGCGTGTGTGTGTGTGTG
>NC_069000.1:44603455-44606180 GCF_001194135.2 Octopus bimaculoides
AGATCATGTACTAATCACACAAGAAAAGGACAAAGTGCCAGACCGCTTCACGTTGGACAAGGTGACATTTATTCCGAGGTCTCTAGGCATGCCCACCTACAAGGACAACAGTAATGGTGATTGGTTCTTTAATACCACAGAGAAAACTCTGACCTACTTAAGTAAGTTACCTCTCTCACACTCCCTCTTTCTCTCTTCTCTCTTCTCTCTTACTCTCTCTATCTCCCTCTCTCTGCATGTTTGTATATCTATCTGCTTGCCTATCTGTTTTTTATCTGTCCGTTTAACTATCTATCTATCTATCTATCTATCTGTCTGTCTGTCTGTCTGTCTGTCTATCTTCCTATCTAAGACATTTTTGAAGAAATTATGAAAAGAGCCTATAAACGTGTTTGTAAGAAAAAACGCTGTGCCTTACAACGAATTTCAGATTAATGCAAAGTAAAATGTAATAAATGATGAATACTTAGAAAAATTTGAATAAATAAATGTATGACTACATATAAACACACACACAAATATTTTGTTGACATCGTAAGAATAAAAGCCGAAGGCTGTCGTTGGGACTCGAACCACGTCTTCTATAGACGTGACAAGAGTTCTACCATTTGGTTGGGAAGCAAGCTTCTTACCACACAGCCATTCCTGTGTCTACGTTGCAAAATAATTATATAAATGACTATATTTTATTTGCAGTTTCGGATCGTGCTCGACTGACCCGAACCAAAAGATCCTTAAGCACAGCTCGAGACATCAGTGTGAATTTTCAAGCTTACCGTTGTTTTTATTTGAATTGTGAACCACCGAAAGATAAACAGATGCAGCCTCCAGTACCGAAAAGACCAAACGTTTTCTTTTTGTGGTCATCTCTGGAAACCTGGAAAAAAGCCAATGAGATCCTCAACCTCTCACTTCAAACCAAAATCCCCGAAGAGAACGAAAATGTAACAATACCCACAGGTAAAAAAAAAATACATCATTTTGGTTGCATAAAATATATTCTAAACTTCAATGGCCGCAGTTAAGGTGGTGCTCCAGCATGGCCGCAGTCTAGTGGTTGAATCAGATAACAGTGTAAGGCTACCTGTCGTCTTGTATATATGCGTATGTATGTATTCATGTGTATGTTTGATTACAGTAATCGACTATTGCGGGTGCTACGTTCCAAAACACCCCGCGATAGGTGAAAATCCGCGAAGTAGAAACAGTGTTGAACCTTATGATTTTTTTTAATCATTTTTATAATTTGTATATATTTATTTTATCATAAATGCACCACGGAGGAATCGACGTAAGCTTAAATAATAAACCGTGATAGGTGAACCGCGATATGGCGAGGTATTACTGTATATGTATACATGTGTACACACACGCATACACTCGTATACACAGACACATATACATACATATACACACATATACTGGTTTAAAATTTTGACACATGGCCAGTAGTTTCGTAGGAAGTAGCCAATGGGTAACCTAGAGATCCCAGTGTTCAACTAGTACTTAATTTATCGACCCCGAAAGGATGAAAGGCAAAGTCGATAGTGGTGGCATTTGAACTCAGAACATAAAGACGGACGAAATACCGCTAAACATTTTGTCCGGCATCCAATCGATTCTTTAAGGCACAAGGCTCGAAATTTTTGAGGAGGGGGCCCAGTCGATTAGATCGACGCCACTACGCAACCGGTACTTAGTTTATCGACCCCGAAAGGACGTCTGTCTTTACGTTCTGAGTTCAAATTCCGTTGAGGTTGGCTTTGCTTTTCATCCTTTCGGAGTTGATAAAATAAGTACCAGTTACACACTGGGGTCTATGTAATGAACATAACCCCATCTCTGGTATTGCTGGCCTTGTGCCAAAATTTGAGACCAATATGTAGATATACATCTAAATTTTGGGGAGCTGCCGCCCCCTTGACATACGGACCACATTCCTAGTGCCCCTACCCCAACTAACCATCACAAACACAGATCTCTTTCTTAAGCAAATTCAAAGCAACTGTATTTCACAAACAAAAACTTAACCTAATGAACCCATTATTTTGTTGTTTTTACATGAATCGCTACCCCGTTATTGCCCCCACTTTTTACATTAATCTCTACTCCATTATCGGCCCATTTTTCTTCAACGCCACCTTAGAATTTTCCACAGCCCCCCACCCCAGGGGGGGGGGGAAATACCGCCCACTTTGGGAACCACTGATATACAGAAACACGTGTCGACACAAAAAAGTCTTACATTTCATATCATTCGCTTTTTTTCGTTTTTTCTTTTCTTTTCAGGCATGTGGATTGTGGTGGACATTGATTTACCGAAATTCAATACCATTTACATCTACGGCCAGATGGAGGTCAGTAATAAGTTGAGCGAGGTCACCATCAGTGCCAACTATATCCATATTGTTGGTGGACGTTTGATTGTCGGCTGGGAGAATGATCCCTACCCGGGCAATGCTACTATTGAACTAAGGGGCTCGCAGCAGACACCGCAGTTCGATGTGAAATCTGGACCAAATTTGGGATCAAAAGTCATAGGTGAGTTGGCTAAAGTTTTCTCTTTTTTTTTTATTGGGGGCTCTGATGTGTCTAGGAAGAGGTTTCCCTAGTGGTTGGTTTACTAGCGCTATTAATACTGTTGTTGTTGTTGTTGTTGTTGTTGTTGTTGTTGTTGTTGTTGTTGTTGGTGGTGGTGGTGGTGGTGGTGGTGGTGAGAGTTGTG
>NC_069000.1:44606366-44607059 GCF_001194135.2 Octopus bimaculoides
ATTGTGGTGATGATCGTGGTGGTGGTGGCGGTGGTGGTGGATGGTAGTGGTGGTAGTGGTGGCGGTGGTGGTGGTAGTGGTGGTGATAGTATCGGTACTGGTGGTGATTATTGTACTAGTGATAGTAATGATGATGGTGGTGGTGGCAGCAGGGGTGGTTTGTAGTGGAGACGTTGTAACATCCTGTAACTATCAGAGCCACAGAACGCAACGTTGGTAATCTTAGGATGAAGGAGGTTATCTTAATTAACAAGTTTAAAAGACATTAAACAACAAGGTTAGAAATACACGAGGCAGACTAATTACTATAACAACACCAGTCTGTGCATCTCACTTTCCTCTCGAACATATTTAAGGAAATATAACAGCTCTATATCACCGCTTATTTTCCCACTTGTCCTGATGATGTGGTTTTAACCAGGAAATATCTAAGAAATACAAAGTAAAACATTAACTTCTGTTCCAATGGCTTTCTCATAATGCACATCGTTTCCATATTGTGTTACTAAGTTATGGTTATTTGTTGGTGCCTTAAAACATTTTGATACATTTTCTCATAGAAATTTATACTACATGTGTGTGTGTGTGTGTGTGTGTGTGTGTGTGTGTGTGTGTGTGTGCATATACATACATTCATACGTGCATATATACACGTACATATATGCATATATATATATATATATATACTCACAC
>NC_069000.1:44607277-44609661 GCF_001194135.2 Octopus bimaculoides
ATATATACATATATATATATATATATACATACACACATATATATGCACACATACACACACACATGTTAAAAATTACTATTTTTTAATATTTTTTATTTTGGTCATAAGGTGTGTTTGGTGGACTTGACA
This sequence comes from Octopus bimaculoides, assembly GCF_001194135.2. Lineage (NCBI taxonomy): Eukaryota > Metazoa > Mollusca > Cephalopoda > Octopoda > Octopodidae > Octopus > Octopus bimaculoides. The sequence continues at coordinate 44,607,407 of NC_069000.1, forward strand.
TGCATGCACTGAAGCGGAAAGTACTGTGGACACGCTTGGCTAGCACCGCCAAAATTGGTACAAAGACGCTTGTACTGGAGGAAGCAGTTGACTGGAAAGTTGGAGAAGAGATTGTCCTTTCATCTACGGGTTATAATGCCTGGGAAACGGAAACTTTCAGAATTGATTCGGTTTCAGCAGATGGCACCCAACTGACCCTCAATGCCACTGTGGCCCATGAGCATATTGGTAAGTCGGTCATGCAGTCCTGTAACTATTCGTGTATTGTTTTTGGTGTTGGAGTAAAGATTGCTTGCCAACATAACATGGCAGTCCTTATATTGTTCGAACAAGAGAATCTAGCACATCCACTCAGCTCAAAATAATATCCTTGGGACCTGTCCATCTTCGCTACGAGTTGCTTTTGCAGTCTTCTTTGAACAACCAGATGTCACTTTACCTGCAAAGACAGAAAAAGGGAGAGGGGGGAGGAGAAAGAGACAGAAGGAGGGAGAGAGGAGAGAGAGAGAAAGCAGTATATTTGTGTAATCGATAAATCTTGAATGGCAAGACAGCATATTTCGTGATGTTTATAGTGTTCCATCTTAAAGTTGTTTTAAATGGATTAAATGTCTCTTCTACATCTTCAGCATTCAAACTTAAATCAAATTATTCGCCGAAACATATCAGACTTACAAATTTTTAACCTTTGCATATTATTATATAAAGAAGGGAGATAAGGAAGATTGGTCAAATTTTTTTATAGCTTTACAATGCAAGAGTTACCTCCCTCTAAAAAGTGTTGTTATTTAACCCCAGGTAAGTCACACTGGAGTAAATGTGGGACCGAAGACGTTAGCCATAGCTCTTTTGTCTTATATTTAGACACAATCTATCTAGGAGTACAACATCTAATTTTCTTTTTCGATATTTAATTCACTGTGGTGAGATAAGATGGATAAAAGGCTGCTATATCTAGCAGATTTGCGACCACAAACAGATTTGCGACCACAAACAGATTTGCTTGTGGGATCATAAAAATGTAACTTACGAGGAATTCAACGAGGAACTCAACGAGGAAAGTGCTCTAAGGGTCACACAAAATGCTAGACATAGCACTCAAATCTTTCTTTCATTGCACCATCAAGAATAAAATAATTGTACGATATAGTTTTACATTTACCTAAAAAATGTTTAAATAAACAACCAGCAGGGTGGTCGTATGGGAATGTTTTTGTGCGTAGAGTTCAAATCCCGCCAAGGTCGATAAACAAAATATCAATCAAATACTGGGAGCGATTCTTCTCCCTAACTCTCTCCCTGTCTCCTCCACTTCCCTCTCTCTTCCATCATTTCCTGTTTGCTCTTCTCTCCTCCATCTTTTTTCTCTCTCTCTTCCCAACCTTTCTCTTTACCTTTGCCTCTTTCTCCTATCTCTCTTCTCTTCTCCATCTCTGTCTTTCCCTCTGTCCCTCTCGCCTCTACTCTCTCTCTGTCTATCTTTCACACTCTCTCTCTCTCACCTCCCATTTCTCCCTTTGTCTATATCTCTCTCATCTTCCTCTTTCTCGCTTTTCTCTCTCTTTTTCTTCATTCCCTCCCTCTCCCTCTTCTCTCTCCCCCTTTCCGCCTTCATTCCCTTTCTTTTACTCCTCTCCATTCACACCAATCCTCTCTCTTCCCTCCGACAGTCCACCAAGAGACCATCAACCAGAACCAAATCAAGATCGCAGCTGATGTCGGCCTCTTCACTCGTAACATCAAGGTGATTGGCAAAGACTACAACAACCTCTACAAGGAAATGTTTGGCGCCAGGATCATTGTCGGAGTGACTCAAACGGAACAAGACAAAGTATTTGTCGGTGAGTAACATTACAGGCTGCTGCTCATACTCAGATATGAAAAATATTCTAACTTAATTTTAATCTCTCTCTCTCTTTCTCTTTCTTCTACCCAGGTTACATACGACTTAGCAATGTCGAGTTCTATCACTCAGGCCAATATGGTTGGGCCACCAAAAACGACCCACGTTACTCGGTGGCTTTGCATAATTTAGGCACAATAGACCATAGGCTACGTCCTACTTACGTGAGAAACTGTTCGTTCCATGACGGCTTCTCCACTGCCATCGGAATTTATAGCAGCCATACGGTCACTATAGACAACAACATTATTCACCACACAATCGGATCAGGTCAGTACACAACTTCTCTTCATTAACAGGAACAGTTTTTGATTTTACCACACCTAGATAGACATATATATATATATATATA
>NC_069000.1:44609892-44610619 GCF_001194135.2 Octopus bimaculoides
ATATATATATATATATATATATATATATATATATATATATATATATATACTGCTATTTCCTGTATGCTATATATACTTGTAATTCCTGGTGTTTTTGTTGTGTATTTGTCTGAATGTTTTCTTTTTGTTCTTTTTTCATCATACCTAATGTACCTATTATTATTATTATTATTATTATTATTATTATTATTATTATTATTATTATTATTATTATTATTATTATTATTATTATTATCCCTTACAGGAATTATTTCCAATTCTGACAACACGACACTACTAAACAACTTGGTAACATTAGTGATATGTCCAGATGTCTACGTATGGGGGCTGAACTTCAAAGGCGGAATTAAATGGCAGGCCGGCATCGAAGCAATCCAAGTAGAAGGACTCGATTTACGAAATAACATTGTGGCCGGCAGCCAACGTATTGGTTACCGAATTAACGGTGAATACTGTACAGAAGTTTCTAGCTGGACGGGCAACATCGTGAGAGGTGCTTTGCTAGGAATTGCAGTTTTTGATTTCGATGTCAGCTCCAAGAAAACCGAGTGCGTTAAATATACCGGCTTCCAAATTTCCCGTTGTACAGATGCGGGCATATATCATAATAACAGACCAGGTGAGTCAGAAATTCTAAGGTGAAACAATCTTACCCCACTTTTTTCCTTTCCCTCTGTCTCTCTCTCTCTCTCTCTCTCTCTCTCTCTCTCTCTCTCTCTCTCTCTCT
>NC_069000.1:44611346-44613806 GCF_001194135.2 Octopus bimaculoides
GTGCCTATAATAGGAAGGATCATCATCATCATCATCATCATCATCATCATCATCATCATCATCAATTATCATCATCATCCTCATCATCCTCATCATCATCATCATTATTATTATTATTTTTATTTGCAGGATTTATTGTTGAGAAATGCATTTTTATCGAGAACTCTTTGGGTGTGTTTCCATTTGTGATTGGTCCGCCATCTTTGACCCATCAGACCAGTTCCAAAGAAGTGGTAATCAGAGATTCAACCTTTGTCGGCCTTACCTCTTCGTATGACTGCTCCATTGACCGTCTCAGCAAAGCTGACCCCAACATTGCCTATAGCAGCCTGTCTCGCTCCAACACCGATGGTTGGACAGTAGCAATTGTGTGCCCAACGTATACATCAGGTTCCAACAAAGCCCCGGACAAGCCATTCTTTAATATTATGTCCTACCCTGCCATCGATGGAGTGATGAAGATCCACGGTAAGATCTGGTTTGCAAATATTACATCACAAACGACTGTGATGTCTCATTCAGATTTGATAGAAACTAAATCTTGAATGTATCTGGGGCACCAAAAGACCTCATGAACACAAGACATCCAGTAATTTAGCTCAGGTATTATTGTGCTATGTAGGGCAAACATTTAATTAAAATTATCAGTAGTCTAGTGTTTTGAAAATCAAACAAATGTGAAACCGGTTTGTAAATGTATCAGTATTAATACAAATAACTCAGGCGACAAGCTGAAAGAATGGTTGCTGCACTGAACAAAATGCTTAGCAACATTATCTTCTGATTTTATATTCTAAGTTGAAATTCTAGAGAGGTTGGTTTTGCTTTTCATCCTTTCAAAGACAATAAAATAAGTATCAGTTGAGCACTGGGATTGATATAATCGACTTACTCCTTCTCCTGAAATTGCTGGCCTTGGGCCAAAATTTGAGACTAATATTGATATACGATAAATAGATCTCTATGCATTTTCAAATGCATTTATTTCTCCTATCCTTTCTGACGTATTGTGGCAAGTGGAGTAATCTGGAGATGCTGTCGATAATCGATTCAACTGTAAGTTCGCTGATTTCGAAACGTTCGTAATGGAATATCTGAAAACCCAGCCATTTGTTTTCTGCTTCTTCTTTTAACCCTTATACATTCATATATCTATAAATTTATACGTGTGTGTGTGTGTGGTGTTATTTTAGGGGTGACGTTTGCACATTTCAACAGCCGATGTGTGAACAAGATGAAGACAGTTGTACTAAAATCTGCGCCTTTCAATGAAGATGGTCAACATCCAGTACATATGCATCAATGCAGAAAAGTTGACGTTGACACTAACAGCCTCGTTTTCATCCAGAGGCCAAACGTTAAGTAAGAATTTCTTCATTCTTTTGGTCTTTAATAATCTATGCACCTCTGTGTGTGTTTGTATGTATGTGTGCTTGTATGTTTGTGTGTGCATTTGTGTGTGTGTTTGTGTGTTTATGTGCGTGTTTGTGTGTGTGTGTGTGTATTTGTGTGTGTGTGTTTGTGTGTATTTGTGTGTGTGTTTGTGTGTTTATGTGCGTGTTTGTGTGTTTGTGTGTTTATGTGTGTGTGTGTGTGTGTTTGTGTTTGTGTTTGTGTGTTTGTATGTGTGTTCATGTGTGTGTTTGTGCTTGTGTTTGTGTGTGTGCGTTTGTGTGTATGTGATGTGTGTGTGTTTGTGTGTGTGTGTGTGTGTGTGTGTGTGTGTGTGTGTGTGTGTGTGTGTGTGTGTTTGTGTGTGTAGGTCTATGCATTAGAATACATACATAAGACAAAACATGGAAATCTGCACATGCACTGGCTCCAAATACTGCACACATACACATGCACAAATACCCTGTTGATGTTGTTGAGATGGTGAGCTGGCAGAACCATTAGCACACCGGGCGAAACAGCGGTATTTTGTCTGCCTTAACGTTGAGTTCAAATTCCGCCGAGGTCGACTTTGCCTTTCATCCTTTCGGGGTCGATAAATTGATTATCAGTTGCGTACTGGGGTCGATCAAATCGACTGGCCTCTTCCCTCAAAATTTCGGGCCTTGTGTCTAGAGTAGAAAGGAATTGGGTCGATGTAATCGACTTAATCCCTTTATCCTTGTTTGTCCCCTCTATGTTTAGCCCCTTGGGGGCAATAAAGAAATAAGAAACGTTAGCACGCCGAGTGGTATTTCATTTGTCTACCATCTGAGTTCAAATTCCGCCGAGGTCGACTTTGCCTTTCATCCTTTCGGGGTCGATAAATTAAGTACCAGTTGCGTACTGGAGTCGATCTAATCGACTGGTCCCCCTCCTCCAAAATTTCGGGCCTTGTGCTTAGAGTAGAAAAGAATATCTCCCTGTCTTGCTATCACATGCCTTGATATCACATTGTCACAACATGCCCAAATGTTGATATCCTCATCTTCTAATATTGATATTACTATGCCTTGATACGTCGATGTC
>NC_069000.1:44613896-44621237 GCF_001194135.2 Octopus bimaculoides
ATGGTCAAAAGAAAGTGTTAATCTTGGACTCCGACGGCAGTTTTATTGATAGCGGCGACTCCCCAATCAGTGTGTTCTCTGTCTCTGAGTGGGAGTGGGGCGGGGACAAGCGCCGAGGGCTCGGCGACTACCGGATCCCCAAAGAAGCCCGAGCGTATCCAAATGGCTCCAAAATGCCAATTGAAGAATTAGCAACAGGAAGAGGTAAGTCGATGGATGCTGCGAGAATTAGAATGTTCCATGTGTGTGTGTGTGTGTGTGTTTATTGGAGACAGATGTGGTTTTGACGGTGGTGATGATGATGATGGTGCAGGTGGTAGTTGTCATGATGGTGAGGGGGGCAGTGGTGGCGCGGCGGCGCCGGTGGTGGTGTCACTGATGTTAATTTTGTTTTTAATTCCAGGTCACCCTCGGTCAAGAGAATCCATGATCAAAACGGTTCTTTCTGTGATCATCTTTTGTTTTTGTGTGTGATCCTGTGGTTTAGCCATTGCAGTGCTTCTCTCACGATCATGGTTTCGATTCCCGTATTGGGTAGTTAGTTGTGTTCTTGAGCAAAACACTTTGTTTCAAATCGCTGCAGTTCACTCAACTGTAAAACGAATTCCAACAATGTCTGAGAAGTTAACCCTGGGGCGAAATAGTCATTTGTGAATGTGAGTTTGGAGAGAAGGGAAGGAAGTAAGAGTGGTAACGTCTGTCTTCACGTTCTGAGTTCAAATGCCGCCGTATTTTAATTCATAGAGTACGACACAGAACGTCTTCTGTAAGTGCATGACATGAGTCAGCACCAAGATCTCTTTTCCTCTCTACAAACGCAGTAATTTTGTTTTAAACGCTTTTGTTTTTATTTTCATGAATCTTTTCAGGAATTATTCGAAACCCCAACTGCGTGCTCCGAAACCAGTGGCAGGCTTATCAATGCAACAACAGTGAATACGCCATGATGATAATTGAAAGTTTGGACGAGGACACAGAGACGCGACGACTTTCGCCAGTTGCCATCGTTGGTAACAAATACATAGACTTGATCAACGGTCCGCAGGACCACGGCTGGTGTTCGGGTTATACGTGCCGCAAGAGAATTTCCACTTTCATGGCCATCGTTGACCCCAGTGAGTTACGTTATACATTTTCAGACCGAATTTCCCCCCCCTCCTCCTCCTCCTCCTCCTCCTCCTACTACTACTACTACTATTACTACTACTACTACTACTACTACTGCTACTACCACTACCTTTTTTACTACTACTACTACTAATACTACTACATATGACGGAAATGATGGAGTGATGGTCACTGTATTTAAGATAACTCTCTTGTAATTTGTCATTTGACAAAAAAAATATGCAAATATTTTTTGATGTTTGTCATTTTATATTTCTACTTATTTTTGTTTCTTTTCGTTTTTTTTTTAATTTTATTTTTTGCAGCCTACCCATTTGATATTTATTTTTCAAGCATCACCCCGCAGAAACTCCGTCTCCATCTATTAAACAGCGACAAGAAGATCTCAGTGTCGGTATACTACCAAGTTCCAAATAGACAAGATGTCTACGATTACACAAATACTTTTATCCTACCGAAAAGCGCTTACATGGACAACGGTGAGATGAAATACAAGACGGTGAAAGAGTCAAACCGAAAAACATTTCTACCGACCACTGCTGATGTGGTGGCCGAGAATTTCTTTGACCGTTGGGAACAGAAAGTCTACGTGATTGTTGAAGGAGGGAAACCGGTAGATATTCGTGTCAACCCGATTGTGGTGGTTACTTTCTCTTTCGGGGGAGTAAGTGAGAGCGAATTCTTTGGAGAAAATCTGGTCAGAAACTTGGCACTTTTCCTCGGTATTCCCGCTAGTAAGGTGAGGATCGTAGATATTGTTAAAGAAGGTGCTGCCAGACGTAAGAAACGAGCTGTGTCCGGGGTGAAAGTCACCACGGAGATCGGGGATCAGCCGTCTAATGAGAGTAACGTTACAAACTCCAGCGTTCCTACCAACAGTTCTTTGTCGTCTCAAAGTTTGCAGAACATCTCGTCGCAGTTGGTGAACAGCCGACAGTTAAAATCTTTGGATCAACACCTTAAATACCAAATAGTCAGTATGGCAATGACCCCTCCTGTGGTTCCAGTCACTGATCCTAACTGGAGTAAGACACAACAGACGAACTCTACTTTCACAGTCAAGGTAAATAATAATAATAATAATAATAATAATAATAATAATAATTTAACTCTTTATTGCCCACAAGGGGAGCTAAACACAGAGGGGACAAACAAGGACAGACAAAGGGACTAAGTCGATAACATCGACCCCAGTGCGTAACTGGTACTTATTTAATCGACCCCGAAAGGATGAAAGGCAAAGTCGACCTCGGCGGAATTTGAACTCAGAACGTAGCAGCAGACGAAATACCACTAAGCATCTCGCCTGGCGTGCTGTTTCTGGTACTTACTTTATCGACCTCGAAAGGATGAAAAGCGAGGTCGACATCGGCGGAATCTGAACTCAAAACGTAAAGACAGATGAAATGCCACTAAGCATTTTGTCCGGCGTGCTGAGGATTCTGCTAGCTCGCAGCCTTCAACAACAACAACAAAAATAATTGTTTGTAATTTAGTCACATAGCTGGTACTTGGTTGGTACTTTATTTTATCGACCCTGAAAGGATGAAAGGTAAAGCTGGTCTCGGTGGAATTTGAACTCAGAACATAAAGACAGACAAAATACTGCTAAGCTTTTTGTCCGATGTGCTAACGATTCTTCCAGCAATCTCATTAAAATTTCTTTTACTTTTTTCACAGGTACCGGACAAACTGAAGCTGGTTATTAGCCCGAAGGTGTCCTACGAAGGCGGAGTATTTAATCAGGGGCCATGCCTTCAATTCTTAGATACCTCGGTGAGTATTTTCTTAAGAAGGTGTCTCTACTGAGATATTATATCCATGCAGACGTATATACAGGTGTTTGTGATATGACTATGATGTACATTAGTGTGTGTGTATGTGTGTGTAACGTAATTTTTCTTTTCAATTACAAAACCTTCAGATACTGGTATAACTTCAGCCTCATAGACGACTGCGTCTATCAAATACACCTGTTCAAGTGAGCAGGTTCCAGGGTCTCAACAGTTACAACTGGAAGTGGGCTCTTGATGAGACCTGTGATTGACAACGTCCTTTGTATTGGGCAGCAACTGTATGACATTTTTATCGAAAGCCTATTAAAAAATATTTTTGTATATATGGTTTACTGGAAAATGCTTATCTAATAATGCCAAGAATTTCTTGCCTACGTTAGTTTTAACATTTACGGAGAATTGGGAAGCGAACCATATTATTTTCCTGAGTCCATCTTTAGGTTTTTTAGTTTTTATTGAAGAGGTGTAATATATCTTATCTTTGAAACTGCTGTTAGTTAAGGCATTCTTATAGTCGGGGTTGCTTTATTGAAAAACGTCATTTTAACGTCTACTTTTCCATGCTTGCTTGGGTCGGATGGAATTTGTGGAGTAGTTTTTGTATGGCTGAATGCTTTTCCTGTCACTAAACTTCACCTGTTTCCAAGTCAGTTACTTCTCCAAGAACAGGCATCTTTTCATAAGATTATTATTATCAATATTGTTGCTGTTGTTATTTTATTTATTGCTAATATTATTATTATTTTATTCTAGGGTAACCCATTAAACATCCTTGGAACTCCTGAAAATCCATGGCGCATTTCGGCCACTTTAGTAAAGGGCAAAGGTAGCCATGCCAACGCTGTCCTATCGGGAACGACCGAAGTTTCGCTGTATGACGGCTGGGCCAACTTCACAAATATTGCTATATCTCACAAAGGCTCTGACTATGGCCTTACATTCCAAGTTAGTTATCCCTCTGATGCTGGAAAATTCGCTGCTAAAGTAGAACCATCATTAATCGTGCCAAAACGGCCACTTTCATTGATGATAACACCATCGCAGTTTGTTGCAGGGAAGAGTAAAAACTTGAATATAATTCTCATCGACATCATCACAAAGCTGACAATCCCTAATATAAAATGGAGGGTGAGTTTGGTTTTAGATTTATTAGCAAACACTACCATTAATATGGCATTTTTAGCTTTTGTTTCTTATATTTACAGGGCTGGTGCCAGACATTTTGTACCTTAGACCAACCTACAATGTTTGTCCTCTTCACCAAGCTCGAAAATATGTACCCCCTTCTTGCCTGATAACATGTTCCCTTTTCTCGCTACAATGTGCACCCACTTCTTTCAGCCTTACAATGTATACTCCTTCTAGTTCTACAATGTGCCCTTCCGTCTCCAACCCTTACAATGTGTTCCCCCTTCTAACTCTCCCTGTATTGTGCAGCCCATTCTCCCAACCTTGTAATGTGTGCCCCATTATATAAGAAAAAAACATGAAATAATTGAAGTAGAAAAAGATGGATTTCATATACGAACTTCTGTTTGTTCTTCAAGCTGCATTCCAGCAACTTTTAGTGTTTGGCCCTGAGTTTTATTAATGCGCATGGCAAAAGAAAGTGGGATAGGGAGCTGTAAGGGCTTAAATTGGAATGGGACATTAGATGATGTAACTGGAATGCAAGGAACGAAGACAGTGTCACCTTTACCATGACCAGTGAAAACATTTGCCTCAATACAGTTCCTCATATATTTGTGCACAATTGGTGTTGTACCATTGCATAATCTTTGTTGAGACAAATTTGGCAAAAGCATAAAAGGAGATATAGAAAAAGCATAATAGCTTCCCTTGAACCATTTACTTTCATTTTGGTAGACAAACAAACAAACAAACACACAAACGGACAGAATCTCTCTTATATATATATATATATATATACACATTTTTCCATTAAAGTTAATACAGAATTACAGATAGTATTTATAGAATTTTGATTTACGGTCGGGTGACCTTGGTGAGCCCCCATCGTAGATAGATGGACAAACAGATAAATAAGTACTGCATAATTATATTTCTTTATATTTTAAAACAGAAACACAAATGGCAGGTGAAAGCTGTACTGGTAAAGCCATACCTGTACTATGGTTCCGTGTACAACATCGACACAGAAGTGAAAGAGGACACGGTCAACAACCAGTTGGTTTTCAACGATATAATGTTTACGAAACCAGGCGTCTACATCATCCAACTGACCACCACGTCGACACCGGATGAATACACGATCGTTGCCGAGGAAGAAATTCGAGTGAAGCAGTCGCACCTTCTGGTGTTTAGCGACCCCGTGTCAAGTTCAATTAAGATACTCGTTGACATCGACTACAACAAGGTTGGGCCAGCCAATGAAAAGTATTTCCGGGTGTTAATGGAGAACTACTTAATTTATAAGTACCCAAAGGTCACTTTTCCAGAGGTACTGGTGTCCGAATCGGAAAATAGTAAGTAACTTGATTAACAACCTTCTTTATTTAATCTTTAATTATATAATTCGTATAATAATTAAAATAATAATCTGTAAAGGTTGTGCCTATAATAATTGGTGCATAGGGAACTGTAAACATATAAGACTAATGATTGAAGGAGATTGGACTAGAATATCCTGCAGGGCTTCTGTAGAAAGTTTGCCTGAAAGGGACAGAAAAGATTATTAGGAGGGTTCTAAGCAGTTGAAGGACTATTGAAAGCAAGTGGATACCTTAGGTTACAGGTAGTAACCTGCTTCTCACGTAAATAAGACCGAACCCGAGTCAAATCAATAATAATAATAATAATAATAATAATAATAATAATAATATCATTATTATTATTATCATCATCATTTTTTTAAAGTAGCAGTTATGCACTGGGGTCAATGTAATCGACTTAATCCCCACCCCAAGCTGCCCTTGTGGCAAAAATTTGAGATCATTATTATTATTATTATTATTATTATTATTATTATTATTATTATTATTATTATTATTATTATTATTAAGATTAAGATTAAGGTGACTTGCTGGCAGAATCGTTAGCCTGCCGGGCAAAATTCTTAACGGCATTTCATCCGTGCTCATGTTCTGAGTTCAAACTCCACCGAGGTCGACCTTACCTTTCATCCTTTCGGGGTCGATAAATTAAGCACCAGTGAAACAATGGAGGTCGATATAATTGACTGGCCCCTCCACTTAAATGTCGGGACGTGTGCCTATAGTAGAAAGGATTATTATTATTATCAAGATGGTGAGCTGGCGGAATCTTTACCATGCCGGACAAATCACTTAACAGCATTTCGTCCGACTTTACGTTCTAAGTTCAAATTCCACCGTGGTTGACTTAGCCCTTCATCCTTTTGAGATCGATAAAATAACATTGGAGCCAATGTAATCGACTTAACCCTCCCCTCAAAACTGCTGGCCTTATTATTCCTTAAAATGATGAATTAGAAGAATTGTTATTACATTGCACAAAATGCTCAAAGACATTTCTTCTGGTTCTCTACGTTCTAAGTTCAAATTCCACCGACGTCAACTTTGCATTTCATCCTTTTTTTTTTTGTTTTTGATGAAATGATGTACCAGTCAACTATTGGGGTCGATGTAAATGACTTATCTCCTCGCTCATGTCTCTTCCTTGTCGTTCCATCTCTCGTACTTCTTTCCCTGTCGTTTCTTTCACACCGTTCTGTCCCTGACATTTCTCTCTCTCTCTCTCTTTCTCTCTTTTCTTCCCTCCACCCAGATATGATGGATGTCTTCGTCAAGTTATATGGTAATATCAACGAGGTGTCAGCAACGTCAAAGATGATCTGTGACATGGCCAAGGAACAGCAAAAGATCACATTCAACTCACACCAGGCCTACATTATTTTCAGCATACAAGTTAATGGCACACGATTTCTTGGTTCATCTTGTGGATCAAAGGTATGTGATACCATTGTAGCTGTTGTTGTTGTTGTTGTAGCGGTTGTTATTGTTGTGGACATTGTTGTTGTTATGGCCATTCTTATTGTTGTGGACATTGTTGTTGTTGTTGTCATTGTTATTGTTGTGGTCGTATTATTGTTGTTGGAGGAGGAGGATAATTTTTTAAATTTTGTTTGAAAAGTTGACATTTTGTTGTTTCTATATATTTAAATATAGAATTAAAAATGAAACAAAAACCTCCCAAAATTTCTTACAAGCAAAAAACTTTTATTAGTGAGGAGAGCAAAGTGAAATTTTAAAATGATGGCTTTGTATCTTTCGGTGATGTACTTGCATAGCAAGTGACCTGATCTGAGATCGTGTGCTGGAACGAAAACAATTGCAGCGTGGAGGGTGTTTATAAGTCATTTAAAATAACACACAAAGACCGTTAGATTCACTTCAACATTTAAATTTAATTTGTCAAA
>NC_069000.1:44621384-44623274 GCF_001194135.2 Octopus bimaculoides
GAGAAATTAAATTTAAATGTTGAAGTGAATCTAACGGTCTTTGTGTGTTATTTTAAATGGCTTATAAACACCTTCCCCGCTGCAATTGTTTATATTTTTCATTGATTAATAATAATAATAATAATAATAATAGTTATTATTATTATTATTAAAGCAGTAACCTGGCAGAATTGTTAGCACGCCAAGCAAAATGCTTAGTAGTGTTTTGTCTGTCTTAATGTTCTGAGTTCAAATTCTGCCGAGGTTGACTTTGCCTTTCGTTCTTTAGGGGTTCATAAAAGGAGCACTGGCTGTGCACTAGGGCTGACGTAATCAACTATTTCCCTCCCCCACAATTTCAGGCCTTGTGCCTATAATAGAAAGGATTCTATCTTCCTTTTTGTGTAAGTATACTCAATGATTTTCATATATGTCTGTGTGTTTTTAGGATGGTAAAGTTACGAAGACCAAGACATTTCCTTTAGAAATAGTCGTTGGAGTGTCAGTAGCTGTGACCCTCTTGCTTGCTGGCGCCATCTTCTTTCTTTTGTTGAAATTTCAAGTGATTCCAAAATAAAGGTATGTTTATATTTACTTTTTAATTCAAACAACAGAAATAATTTTTATAGACGTGATTGGACTTGGTGGATTGGACTATGTGGCTAGTAAGCAAGTTACTTACCACGCAGCCACTCCTGTGCCTATATATATATATATGTATGTATGTGTGTTTGCATGTGTGTGTTTTGTGTGTACACTTGTCTTGACATCATGTAATGATTATAAATGAAGATTACTTTCATACCATGTGACCATGGCAAAATATTACTTTGCTTGGAAACAGGTGATGATTAGCAACAGGGAGAGCATGCTGCTGTAGATAACCTGCCTCAGCATAATTCCATCTGACTCATGCAAGTATGGCACTCTACAAGACAACTTCCCCCCAACAACACTACAAGACAATTACCCCACACCCCCTTCCCCGTCAAATTATAAAAGATATCTTCCCTCCACAGTATCGTAATAATTAGCCCAAAAGTGAAAATAGAATTAAATTAAACATTTTTAAATGACCAAAATAACTACTTTTTTCTTTTCTATTTTTCAGATTTGGAAAGTAAATAATGAACTGTCAGTGCCTAATGGTTAATGTCTGATGTTTGATGTCTTGTATTTTTAAGTTTAATGTCTGGTGTCTGAAGAATGTTTCATTTGATGGCTTACTCAATACTTGATGTCTGATGTATTGTTATATTAAATGATCTGCTTAATGTTTTTTTATGTTTGATGGTTAATGTTGATGTTTAATGGTTAATTATCTATGTCTGATGGTTGATTTTCACATCTGATGTCTTCTGAATGCTTGAAATGTAATTTCAATACATGTCATTTTTCTGATAGATACCTGATGGCAGGTAAATGTTTCTTATTTGATCAACACAGAGAGAACATCTCTTTTCCATATCTTCTTTAATTATTTCAAATATCTCATATATCTCCCCGACCACTTATGAATTGCTACAAATTTCTCATGTCCCTTACGCCCTCCGCCCTTCCATTTCATACGTCCTCCCACTTCTATAAATTGCTACAAAATTACCATGACCATCGACCCCTGTAAACTGCTATGAATATATTGTGTTCTTTTCATCAACTGCTGCACATGTCTCCTGAAGATCTGCAATGGGAAATTCCATATACATATATGTATATGTGTTAATACATGTGTGTGAATGTACATATGTAAATATATATATATATATATATATATATATCATCATCATAAATATACAGGGATTAGCATTGAGCTGCTTCTCCAACATACTGAAAATTTAGAAATAGCAGTCAAAGAACTACTGATTCCAAACTACAAATTTTTCTCTAAATGGATGGCGATCCATTTAGAGA
>NC_069000.1:44624006-44624687 GCF_001194135.2 Octopus bimaculoides
TATATATATATATATATATATACACGTGTGCGAGTGCACACACACATTCTTGCATACATATACCTCTATACATACACAAATACACACGTAGAAAACATACCAACAAGACATGACCCTCCAAACGGATTCAAGAGGTTAGTATAGACCATGACCAACCAACCACCTTATGTCAGCATCTTCAGGGGCCATTCCCCAAGAACACAGTTCCTCAATACCATCGTCACCTTTACAAACTGCTGACCTTTGGCCAATGTACCAATCACTTCACCACTCTGTGGATACGGTCATCATCATCATTATTATTGTTATTAACATTATTATTATTATTATTGTTCAGTAGTTTTATTTTTATAACGTGCTTTCACTTCACTACCGAGCGCAGCTCTGTGCGCCTTGGGTATGTGCTGTGGTTTGCTATTATTATTATTATTATTATTACCTAAAGTTTGTTTATGTCAACTAACTAACGTATTTTCTTTGATATACATTTTCTATTTTATTTGAAAATATTTTTTGTTTGCTTTTCACAATATATTCTGGGTGTTTTTCTCACATATAGACAATGTAACTCGTGTGTTTATTCCACACACACATACACACAATGTATATATATATATATATCATATATATACATATATACACACACACAAATATATATATATATATATATATATATATATA
>NC_069000.1:44625832-44626398 GCF_001194135.2 Octopus bimaculoides
TATATATATATATATATATATATATATATATATATATTCACAAATATAGATATGCATGTGTTTAAAAGTAAGTAAAAGCAATTTTCCTCAAAACACACCAACCAACCAACACAAGTCAGTATTCTGTATTTGAAGTATTTTTATCAAGTGAATGGAACGGTGGGGAGATACAAACCATATCAAAGTGTTTGAATTTCATATTTTTTGTACTCTATAACCTGGAACACTTGTTTTTATTATCCGATTAATCTATTTTAAAATTAGTATTTTCATTGTTATTGTTGTTATGGTTAAAGAAATGGACATTATATCTGTTGTTACTTATATATCTTCTGTGAATATTTTACATATCAGTATACTATACATACATACATTTATATACACAGCACATGTATATACATACATATGTGTGTGTATGTGTGCGTGTATCGTATCAGGACAATTATCCCCATAGGACAAATCTCTCCAATGACAATTACCCACTTGGTTAATTACCGCCTCTTCAATATATTAAGAAGTGTTAAATCATAATTTGTTGTTGTCAGGGGTAATTGTCCTGGGGGGGG
>NC_069000.1:44626441-44633264 GCF_001194135.2 Octopus bimaculoides
ATATATATATATATATATATATATATATATATATATATATATATATATATACATATACATATACGTTCACACACATGCACATATATATACGTACATAGACATATACATATTATATATACACACACATTCATACATCAATTACTAATCAATTACAGATCATTTCATCAGATGGAAGAAATGAAAATATAACCTGATTGAAATGCTACCCTTTCATAAAAAAAACAACCACACTATCAAAAAGATAAAAAATAGTATAAATGATAAATAACAAAAGGCAAAACTGTTATAACTTATAATTTTTTATTTTTCATTATTTCATATTCTTGTTTTTATTTTTTTCTTCTCACTATTTTATGGTCTCCCCCAGACCTCCCTGTTATACCCAACACTGGTTATCTTTTATCAATTATTAATCACTTAAGTTTGTCTAAGTGTGATTCTTTTTTATATAAATGCAGTTTCTTAATTGGTTTTTATATTTCGACATATCCCATCTGATGAAATGATATATAATTTGATGGTTGTTGAAACGTATGTAATAACGCGTATGTAATATCAATAACGTGTTTTCCATTCATTCCAACTATATATATATATATATATACATATATATATATATATATATATATATATATATATATATAAATATATAAATAGTAAATGTATGTATAAAGAAATTTGAATAAAGCTTTTTCTACAACATTTTTGAACAAGTCTCTTTTCATTTGATTTCTTAAAAAAAAAAATACATTGAAACACAAGTTTGGATGACATATATTACTGCTATATTTTTTATTGATCCTACCATGACCACCATTACAGCAAGTAGAAGGAACAGATTTGAAAGTACAACCAACTGTGTCTGAATGGCTGGAATGCCTGCAACTTGTAAACCTTACAGACACAGGAGCCAATCTTAAGATCCTGTCATCAGATGGAAGATATTGAAATATTGTCTTAAATAAATATCAAACCTAATCATGTTTACCTGCATAATTATCTTCATATCAGCTAACCTGGATTTCTCTTTTGGCAACTCTTTACCCCGTGGACTTAGCACTCAATAAATATTTCTGAGTTTAAGTTCAAATCATCTGAGCCCTACAATGTGTTTTCTATACTGAACCAGTTGAGCTTTCACCTGTTTACTAGGTGTCCTCTTCCTGCTGTTATTTAAATGCCACGTCCAATGGGGAATATTATATCATCATCTTTTGATGTTTGTCTTCCATGCTGGCATGGGTTACATGCTTAGACAATATCCAATGAGTGCAAAGATTGCATTAAGCTCCAATGTCTGCATGACCAAATATATATATATATATATATATATATATATATTTATTTTCACGTACACTCACATATATTCTTATTAAAAACATGTGATTTTTCAATATATTCAATGGATGACAAATGAGACAGGAAGTTAAATAAGCTTTAAATGAGGAAGAGAATGAAGAGAGGAAGAAGGAGATGGATAAAAAGAAAAGAAAGAAAAGCAAAAGGTGGCAGGAGAGGATCAAGAAGAAGAAGAAGAAGAGGAGGAGGAGGAGGAAGAGAAGAAGAAGAAGAAGAAGAAGAAGAAAAAGTAGGCCATTTGAGATGTTAGATCTATTTTATTCAACAATACTTGGAAGTTTGTCTTTACAGCCAAGTCACCATGCTGAGTATATGCATTTGTCTTGTCAATGGACTGACACTGGGGAGCAGCTGAAGGTAATACAGTGACAGTAGTAGTAGTAGTAGTAGTAGTAACAGTAGTATTAGTAATGGTGGTGGTGGAAATGAAGCTAGCTTCAACACACAAAACAGACAGTACAGAAGATAGCTTTGAAAATGGAGGGAACAGCTAGACACTAGATACAGTAAGAGTGGTGGTGGTGGTTGGCGAGTGTCAGACTCAATACGATATTTGACCTTGGCTCGCTCGACTCTGATCAAGTGGACCACTGCACTGGTCAACAATGATTCGGCAATAACCATCCTGCTGTTTTGAAAATGCAGAGAGCAGATATGGATTAGATGCAGCAGCAGTAGTGGTGGTGGTGGTGGTGGAGGTGGTGAGTGTTGGTTGTGCTATTCAGCCCTGGGTCAACCGATCAAGCAGCCCACTGCAGTGATCAATGAGGTCTCAGCTCTGTAATCGTCCCCTTATTTTGCATATCAAGGATAACATCATTCAACATATTCTATATTTTTTCAAGAAGGTTTGGCAGTAATTTAAAGGATTAGTGACTGCTGCTGCTGCTGCTGAAGGAGGTGGCCATGGTTGGTGTCAGGCATGATGATAGATCCAAAGAACTATCACCTCTGGCACCAAAATCACAAAAAAAAAAATATATATAATGAATTGCTTCTTCTTGTATTTGTTGCTCCATTCTCCACACACACACACACACATATATATATATATATATATATATATATATATATATATGGCTGTTTAATAGTCAGAGAATGATTGAAATGTGAATCAAGTGGCATTTTGGGAACTAGATTATATTCAAAGAGTCGGAGGAATAAGGAAGCATCCATCATTCATGGTTCCAGAACAAGAAGTCTCACAATTCATTTGTAACAAAGTTTGTGTTTGCCTGGCTTTTGTAAGGTCTCAAATATATTCAAATCTTATGTGTGATTGTATCATTTATTTGGTAGGGTCAAACTAGACAACACACTTTAAACTAATCATTATTATAGACTATGGCTCTGGGACAGGTAAGGTAGATATTGTTATTGTCAGGGGACAGGGGGGTAACAGTGATATCCCTGTACTAGTGAACATCTGTCAGGTATCAGGTACCTTACTGTAGTATGTACCTTTGATATACTGACAGATTATATATACTTTCATCAAAATGAGGTAGCCCTACTTAGTACATACACACATATAGATATATGTATATATGTATGTGAAGGTGCATGGCTCAGTGGTTAGAGTGTCGAGCTTACGATCACGAGGTTGTGAGTTTGAATCCCGGACCAGGCTGCGTGTTGTGTTCTTGAGCAAGACACTTTATTTCACATTGCTCCAGTTCACTCAGCTGTAGAAATGATTTGTGACATCACTGGTGCCAAGCTGTATCGGCTCCTTTGCCTTTGCAATATATATATATATTTTGTTTTTGGATTTGGTTTGCCAGATTCTTTATGTGAGTTTGTGTGTTGAAGCATATTTTGTTGTGTCTGGGGAGAGTCATTCTCTTTTGGTGCCTTATAATTTAACACACTCACTGGTAAAATTTCCACTTATTTCTATTTTGAGAGTCAAAACTATTGAAAAGGTTGCAAGATGCAACGAAAATTTTAGAAAAATAAAAAAGAAATAAGTGGAAATTTAACCGGTGAGTGTGTTAAATTATAGTAGTAATAATAATAATAATAATTTTTCTTTACTGGCCACAAGGGCTGAACACAAAACAAATAGGTACGATACTACACAATAATAACAGTATAAAAGGAATGACACAGCTGACCAATGGTAATATAAGGGGTTTATTCATTGTTAAACAAAGAAACATTCACATGTAAATGTTTAGCCAACCCATGCTCCTCCACATCACCACCATGGTGCCACCATGGTGCCACATTATTTATGCTGCTTGATTCTCCCCCACCCCCACCCCACCTAAATACAAGTGCTTGTTTTTATCATTTCTTTTCTTTTTTAATCATGTTTTAATTTTAAATTTTTAACTTTTTTTTCTTCAAAAAAAAATTTCCCAGATCATTCAGTATATTTATAGACTGAAAGATGTATGTATGTATGTATATATGTATATGTATGTATGTATATATATATATAAATGTTCTCTATGTGGCCTGTGTGTTTTCTGTACTCTGTTTATCATTTTCTCCACGTTTTTTTTTTGTGACGTCCTGTACCCAGATATGCATCTATATATACATGTAGCTATAGGTATGTACATACATGTACGTATATATGCATATACTCATTTATTATTTGTTTTATATATATATATATATATATACACACACAAACATATATATTACCCTTAATATACATACACACATGAACATAAACATATATATATATAAATGTATATAGACACATATATATATATATATATATTTCCATGTATATAAACATATATGTATATACACAAACACACACATACATGTATCTATATCTATATACACACACAATGAACACGTACAATTACATCAGGAATGAAGCAACACCAACCATTTCAAGTATAAACAAACATGTCTACCATTCCCTCAACCTTTGTTACATTTTACAACTGTATTTATCTTCTATAAAATCAATCATCAGTCATCAGGTCGACGATGTGCACCAAAACACTTCATGATATTACCAAACAAAAGAGAGAGGAGGTAAACAACAGCACCTGTGACATTTAACTCGTCAGCATTCAAATTATCCTATCAAATTCAATGCTTATTTATTCACGTTGTTTTGAATTATTCATACTTTATCTCAAGCCTTGAAATTTTGATGATATGATTGTATAATTTTAGAATGACTTTGTAGGATAGAAGTGTGAGACCAGCTCTGGCTAGTTTGGCCATATTTGGGCTGGATATGACCGGTTTAAATGCTAAAGGGTGCACTTGTTGCATATCATGTTATCTTTGCTCCTATTATTCATATCGGGTTTGTCTCAAGCATATCTGAAGTAAACTACCTTGAAGCATGATGTGACTTTTGGGCCCTAATGAAGAACCATGAATAGGAGTTTTACTGTGGGGTATAATGTAAGGGGGTGGTGCTTTGAGTAGAGCATGGAACTATATATGATGTGTTTGTTGACATGAGGAAAGGTTCCATCAGAATCAACCGAGAAGGTTTGACCTACTGCCTCTCTTTCTTTCTCTTGACCCCTCCGCACAAACAAAACTCCACTCATTCACATGTATATGCATTTGCGTGTGTGTGTGTGTGTGTGTCAGTGTGTGTAAATATTTTTTTACTGCCCTATTGAAACCCTTTTTTATTAATTCTGTTCAGAGTTTTCACAATGTATGTGATCTCTCACACTATAATAGATACATATACATACCTGTGTGTGTGTGTGTTTGCGTGTGTGTGTGTGTTTGCGTGTGTGTGTGTGTGTGTGCACATGTGTATGTATCATGCTTTGAAAAATAGCTAAGGGTTGGTGACAGGAAGTGTATCTGGTTGGAAAATCCTACCCAAGACAAATCCTCTTCCATCCCATGCTAGCATAGCAAAACAAACATTAAATGAACAAACGAATATATATATATACATACATATATATATATATACATACACATACACATATATACACATAAATATAAACGCACACATGCATATATACCTACACATTACAAACACACACACACACACATATATAATAAAGAGATAAATAATGAGACAAATTTTCTGTTTCTCATAGCAAATATTATACACAAAACAATACAAATAATGGCTGACACTGGTAGCTGACCACAACTTTATTGAGAGATGGTCACAGCTGATTCAACTGACTCCAGAGGAGGCAAACGCGGAAATCTAACCTGGCAGAATTTAAAGTCAGAATGTATGAAACAATAATCTTCAAGTATTGTGTGCTATTATCCTAGGACTGGTCTGTAATACATTAATCCCCTTCGTACCAACCTGCCTGGGATTAACCCTAGTTCTACGATAAAAATTCCGTTTTAAGGTTGGGCAGGTTTGCAAATTTCAACATCTTATATTTGTGACACCAACTTTATTATTGTTTAGCCTCAGATCAACTCTGATCAATCAAAGCTTTGATCGAAGGCATTCCAACTATGACCATCCCGCTTGAAACTTTTCAGACCCAGTCTAACACAAACTACTCTAAGATTTTGTTTAAGACAATAAGGTGCAACATGAGGGACATTCAGCTGTTATTTTCAGTGTTGCTGGTGTTGTTTAGCCCAAGGTCAACCCAAACTGGACAGACACATGATCAAAGTTAATCCAACCAGCCGTTACCATCTTATTTTATTCTATTTTTTTTATATACATGGAACTCAGGGCCACATTATTCAATGACATTCAAAGAGGGTGTGATTTGAGGTAGATTTGACTGCTATTTCCAGCAGGTTTAGCAACCATAGAGAGGCTCCCTCCTCATTAAATACGTTACTGGACTTAATCCTTTAGCATTCAGATTACTTTGTAACAAATGTGATATTTAGTCCTTCACATTGTTTTGAAATAATCCTGGATTATCTCATGGCTTTCAGATTTCAATGATGTGATTGTTTATTTTTAGAATGACATTGTAGGGTAGGTGTGAGAGGCCAGATCTGACTAGTTTGGGCTGGACATGGCTGGTTTAAATGCCAAAGGGTTAAACCACAATTGTCAGTGGTGGTGGCAGTGTAGGTGAGGGTTATCAGTGGTGGTGGGCAGTGTTGGATTATTCCTTTACTATAATTAATTGCTGCAGAGCTTGATTAATTCGATAAAATCAAGCACTTGATTGGCAGAGGGAGGAGGGGAGGGGTATGCGTTTTATTGGGTCCCAGAGCCATGAAAGTTCAAAGCTAGCCACGGTGGAATTTGAACTCAGAGCCTAAAGGGATGTGACTAAATACACTTGTCCACCACCCTTGTTGTAAATGATGAGAAATGATTACTGGCACAGGAAGAGGTGGGGGTGTAGGCAGGCATTTTCAGGGAGGGGGTAGGGTGAAGTCATTAAAATCAAACCCCATCAGTAAATTATTTCATTGAGTCCACCCCTCACCACTAACCCCCGCCTTGGAAAATTACAGGCAACACCAAGCTGACTCTGATGAGATTTTAATTCAGGAAGGAAAAGGGGGGGGGCGGGGG
>NC_069000.1:44633368-44635214 GCF_001194135.2 Octopus bimaculoides
ATTCTTTATACTTTCCACCACACTTGTTGTAATAGAATAAAGGTTTCTAGGCAAAGGACACAGGGCCAGAAACCCCAGAATCAGGTTGAATCAATTACATCGACCTCACTATGTGACTGGTGCTTTATTCCATCAACCTCAGAGGGGCAGAAAGCAAAAGCAACCAGAGCAGGATTTGAACCCAGAATGTAAAGAGCTGGAGGAAATACTGCAAAACATTTCTTGTCTTCTGCTCAAACAGTTCTGACAGCTCACTGCCTTGAAAATACCGATAATAGCTTCCAATTTTGGCACAAGGCCAGCAACGTTAAAGGAGTGGAATTGGTTGATTACACTGACCCCCGGGGTTCGACTGCTAATTCTTTTATTGACCTTGAAAGGATAAAAGGCAAAATCGACCTCAGTGAAATTTGAACCCAGAGCATAGAGCTGAAGGAAATGTTAAGCATTTTTATTTGCCACGCTACCAATTCCACCAGCTCAGCCTTAATAATAATTCTAATTTTGGCACAAAGCCAGTAATTTTTAGAAGATACCATGGAGGGGAGAAAAGCAAAGCTGGTTTCAACAGGATTTGAACTCAGATCATAGAGAGCCAGAATGCATACCACAAGGCATGTTTTCTGATGATCTAACGGTTCTGCCAACCCACCACTCTTCAGAACAGAGGTTTCAGTAATTTCGAAGGCTGGAGATTTAATTGATTACATCAACTCCAATATTTAACAAGTACTTCATTGTATCGATCCCAGAAGGATGAAAAGAGAAAGATGATTATTGTGGGGTTTGAACTCAGAACCTAAACTGCCAGAACAAACAAAACATTTCTCTCTCATGCTCAAACAATTCTACCAATCCACCACACTCCATAATAATAATAATAATAATGGCTTCAAATTTTGGCACAAGGCCAGTAATTTCGGGGGTGGGGGGTGGGGGTGATAACATCAACTCCAGTGTTCAACTGGTACTTAATTTATCAACCCCGAAAGGATGAAAGGCAAAGTTGACCTCGGCAGAATTTGAACTCAGAACATAAAGACAGACGAAATGCCAGCTCACCGGCTTAATAATAATAATAATAATAATCCTTTCTACTATAATGATGATGATGATGGTGGTCTCTAAATGTGATAGGAGTGGGTCAGTTGATAGCATTGACCCCATTATTCAACTGGTACTTTATTTTATCAACCCTAAAAGGATGAAAGGCAAATTTGACCTTGGCAGGATTTGAACTCAGAATACGAAGAGCTGGAGGAAGCCATTCAAAGCAGTTTTTCCAACTCCCCCAATGGTTCTGCCAGTTTGTCAGCTGATTTGATAAGAACGGGGGGGGGGGATAAGTCTTTTCCATTACAGGAACAAGAGGAGGAGGAGGAGGTGTTGGCCGATCGTTTCAACCCCCAGTACTCAACTGGTACGTTATTTTATTAATCTCAGGTGGATGAAAGGCAAAGTGGACCTCAGTGGAATTGGAGCTCTGAATGTAAAGGGCCAAAAGAAATGTTGCAAAAGATTGTGCCAACACACATCACATTAATGGTAATCGTAATAATAATAATAATGATCCTTTCTACTAAAGGCACAAGGCCTGGAATTTGGAGGGCGGGGACCAGTCGATCACACTGACCCCAGTATTTCACTGGTTCTTAATTTATCGACCCTGAAAGGTAAAGTCGACCTCAGCAGAAATTGAACTTAGAACGTAAGGACAGATGAAATGCTGAGAAACATTTTGCCTGGGATGCTTACAATTTTGCCAGCTCCCTATTAATCCTTTCTATTTGGTGGGGGGGAGGCTAGTCGATTACATCGACCCCGGTGCTTGACTGGTACTTAATGT
>NC_069000.1:44635619-44642655 GCF_001194135.2 Octopus bimaculoides
ACCAAAGCATTTCTACAGATATCGAAACAGGAAAAAAACAAAAAAACAATCGAAAAACGAAATAAAAAAGAAAATGATATTTAAACAGGAATTAAACAGGAATTCCAGAAATAATTATGTTTGTTTCGCTATTTTTTTGCAATTTAAAGTAATTAATCGATTGCTATGAAAAAAAAAAAAAAACTTTGGAATTGATTGGCTTCAAAGACAAGAAGGGACAACATGAAAGGAAAGGTATGATAAGGGGGGGGGGTTGAAAGAAAAACCCAAAAATAACACCTTGGTTTCCAAAAAAAAAAAAAAAAAATTATTTAAAATGTATGAAATGAAAGATGACAATGTGAACAGAAAGAAAGTTAATCGGCCTCTGTAATTATCATTTACAGATTGTTCTTCTGGTTGTTGCTGTTCGTTATGTTTCACATCAATTAGTAATAATGATCATTTACAAACAAACTCAAGGCCTCACATTAATTAGTAGTGAAATAAATGGTTAAATTCTATCAAGCTTTGACTTCCTCAAGAAGTGGTATGAATGAAGAACACTCAGCAAGATGCCGCCAAAACCCTAGTCGCAAATTTGGTTTCCAATTTGAGCTTCACCAGAGTATAACTTAGTATTCTTGGTGCTGTTTACTGCATGCTAGTTCCAAAATAGTGATTCCTTATCAAACTGCAAAACCACCAAGTGTGAAATTGGACAAAATAAGTTGTTCCTTCTCCAGGAAGTTAAAAAAACAAAAAATGAAGTGTCTTGCCGAAGGTTGGTATTGTGACTTAATTTCTGCAGCAGGACAGGAACCTGAAGACCTGACAGAACAAATAAAGTGTTGTATTTATTGGGGGTGCCAATCTTGTACCTTTTCTTCCCAGCCAAGCTTTATCTGAAGGGGGCCAAGTATAATAATAAAAAAAAAAAGGGGTGGAGGTTAGAAAATATTACTTACAAAAGACAAATGATGGGAAAGAATATTAAATTTGTTTGCAGGGTGAGATGACAGGGTTAGCATCAGTGAGGTCACAATCCAAAGACGGGGAAGGAAATCGTAGTGAAAGGGTGGAAACAAACAAGGCATTCATAATACTGGTTTTTGGTATTAGATGGGACAGTCACTGTATAGGGCTATGATCTGGTGGTAAGGTTAGGGCACAGGGTTAGGGTCAGATGGTGAAATGAGGACATAGGTTCAGGGTCAGATGTTGAGGTCAAGACAGAAGGTTAAAGTGTAAGATCTGAGTCTAGATTTAAGAGCAATGACAAAGCTGGATGCTCGTCTTAGGATGAAAGCAGAGACAAGGTTGTGGTGTAGATTTTGATCATGGGAGTGCTGCTTCTGAGGGAGACAGCACTGTCTTGAGTGGAAGGACACAGAATGAGAGAGAGAGAGAAAGGAGAGAGAGAGAAAGGAGAGAGAGAGAAAGGAGAGAGAGAGAAAGGAGAGAGAGAGAAAGGAGAGAGAGAGAAAGGAGAGAGAGAGAAAGGAGAGGGAGGAGTGAGTGAGGGTCATGTTTTCCGATGAAGAGAAAGAGAAGTTTTGTTTTTTTTTCAGTGTCAAAGAGTAGAGATATATTTCAAGGGAGAAAAACAATTCTGGAGGTGGACATATGCCTGATAGAAACCTGCTGGCTTTCATAAATACATATATTTTGCATTTATATGTGATAGTTTGTTCTTTCTTTTGCCTGGTTTTTCTGGGTTTTTTTTTGTTCGTTTGTTAGTTTTGAGTGTAAAGTAGTAAGATGAAGTGAGAGTGAAAGTGAAAGTGGAGTGATAGTGGAGTTAAGTGTTGTTTCGAAAATGCATGTTGCGAAACAACAGAAAAAATTAACTGACGGGGTTCGGAAATAAGTGGTAGTTCCTTTTTAATTTTTCACAGGTCTTGCATATCCACTGCTTCTGCTCATCAGCAAGTTTATTGGGGTCGTGATCTGGGATCAGCGAACCAGGAAATGGTGAAAATCGACTCAGTTGGTCTCTGGGCAATGGTCTTTCACACGAAATACACATATAGCCCAAACTCTGCTTAGAATACATTTGCATTCCAGCATCAGCAGATTTTCCATAGTTAACAACAGAAGAAGAAAATGCAGAACTAGAAGACTCAACCTCTTTTTTCCGATGACCATGGTCAGTTTTTTTCCTAACATCTGGCACCGATTTTAGATAAGAGCAGTTTCCATCGCGGTCAATATTACCGCCAGGGACCCCGTATGGATTCATGTAGGAGAAGTTTGACATTCGATTTTGCTCAGGGATTATACAAGGGAAGTTTATATCTCTGTCATTGATGTTGCGACTTTGGTTTTGGTTGAAGAATGGATGGATCACACCACCAGCCTTATCGTTTGGGTCTTTGTTCTGTGACTGAACGCCATAAGGAAACATAGATGCCCTATCAGCTGAAGTGACTTCAGACTGATAGGGATTCAAGCAGAACGATCCAGCTGCCATTCCACTGCCACCCCCTGGTGTTGTTGCTCCACCACCGCCACCACCACCAGTTGCTGCTGCTGCCGTTGCCACAGAGACATCCGCACCGCCCCCTGCACCAGTTACTCCACGGTCGGCAGGGAGATTTTTGTTTTGTTCCTGATCCATGCAAGGGAAGACCGGGCCCTTGTCATGCGTGTCTTTGTTAGGGATCAACGTCATACCTGGAAACACTGGTCCTCCTAAACCAGCCCTGTCCAGTTCGTTCTTGTCAGCAATCTGATCCATACACGGGAACACACTTCCCCTTTCAGGAACTATTTTGTTAACTTGATTTCGGCTCATAAACACATTGTCTCGATCCGACATTGTCTTGCCATGGTTTTCTGATGACATGTTCGACTTGGAGTAAAGGTAGTCCGATTGCCTGTTCGTCACTGCCTTTTGGTTTGAGCCGACGTATGCAAAATCAGGAGACTGTTCCTCGTTAGGATTCGGTTTTGAGGTCTGCAGACGGTCGTCTTTATTTTTCATTTGCTCAACACAGTAACTGTCTGCATTTCCATCTGGGCTGCAGGTGTCTGTGTAGCGTAACAGAGAATCCTGTTCAGCCAAAGTTGACCCCTTACCACGTGGTTTCTGTCCTGTCTTCATCATTTGGACCATAAGGCGCTTTCTCTCCACACGCATCTTGGAATTCATTCGCATGCGTTCCAACCGTTTCTGACGTTCATCAGGTGACTCATTCTCTAAACGGCGCCGTTGGTACTGTCGCATCTGTTCCAGTCTTTTCTCACGAGGATTTATGCAGCCACCACTAAACTGGTTTCCATCAGATTTCGACCCCTGGTCACAGTTTGGTCCACACATCATGTTATTAGCACATTCATAACAATCTGCAAATAGATAAAATATATGAACATTTAATTACAATATAGACATAATTTAAAGTGTGTGTGTGTGTAGGAGGGAGTCTATATGCATTGATTTTCCAGTCTCTCAACCTCTCTCTGCCTCTATTCACACACTCTCTCTCTCTCTCTCTCTCATGTATGTGTGCGCATATCTCACGTATACATGTATAGTGGAAGACACTTGCCCCAGATGCCACGCAGAACCATGTGGTTGGTAAGCAAGCTACTTACCACACAGCCACAGACAGACAGACAGCTATATGTAGATACATGTCTGTGCGTATATATCATGTTTATTCTCCCCCCTCTCACTTATACACACATACCACCCTCTTACATACTGGTTAACTGGTATGTATGTGCATTGAAATCAACTTTTATCTATGCGAACTCAGCTGAGAAAACGTAAATATCGAGTTATGGTTACGCTCACAATTACCTTTATCTTTTGCTAACCTTTCAAAAATTTTAATGGTGATGTATAACTGTAGTAATAACATTTTGAATAACATATTTATATTTTACATAAAAATATCTATTATCATTTTGGTGGTAAATAATACAATTCGGATGACACACAAGCTTTTTTTTTTCCATAAAATTATTTTACAGTAGTTGCATTCAAAACATAAGACATTGTAATAT
Organism: Octopus bimaculoides; assembly: GCF_001194135.2. Lineage (NCBI taxonomy): Eukaryota > Metazoa > Mollusca > Cephalopoda > Octopoda > Octopodidae > Octopus > Octopus bimaculoides. Next base: position 44,639,610 of record NC_069000.1, read on the forward strand.
TTTTCTTTCCTATTAAGTTAAATAATAAAACATCAAACCTGTCAAATTTATTTACCTAAAACCCATCAAATTCCTCATAATCATCAGTATCTGTTTCTAAAAGTTCCCTCATGCATATCACAAGATTCATCACATATGGCATCATGGTAAGGATTCCAGTCTGGTTCTGGTGAATCGACTTCGACGTCGCTATTGTTCAGAATATCATCATTGGTACCATCCATGGCATTAGAGATACCGCATTTTAAAAATGATTCTTTTCTACTTTAACTTTGTCCAATGCCTTTATAACAAAGAACACAGAGAACTTCAAGTGAGGCAGCACGATTAGCTCCACCTTTTGTAAAAGATCTTTCTCCATTCAGTCATTCCATTGCTCTCTCACATTATCTTTAAATGGTTCCTCTTGTGCTTCCTCTTCTCATTGCACATTTTTGTTTGGGCATTTGTCTCAATTTTTCCTCATCCTTTCTCTACTCACGGGTTGGACGGAGTTTATTGAGGCAGATTTTCAACAGCCAGGTGCCCTTTCCTGTTGCCAACCCTCACCTGTTTGTAGAATATTGGAAATGAATGATATTGCTTGCATGACACTGACAATCCTCTTACAACTACCACATGAAGTCAACACAAACATATGCACACCAACACACACACACACACATATACAGGATGGGCTTCTTTCAGTTTCCATCTACCAAGAGAGAAACATCATTACACAGTGGAAGAACTACAATAAATTCTTGATATCTTTATACTACTTACCTTCATCAATAGAAGATATTGGTGGTGCGGAAAGACAATCGCATCCTTTTTTCCGCTTTTTGCAGTCTTGCGAGCATTTCATGTTAGCATAGCAGCCATCTTTCCCCATATTACAACTGTTCATGTAAGAATAATCGGACATACTGTTGGACATGGATTTGTTTTGATCTGAAGAGTAGCAGCCAAAACTGTTTCCATCTCCGTTTGTGGTCACACGGTTCTGAATCTGGTTGAAAGACGGGAAGACAACTTCTCCGGTTGAACCCCTGTCCATCACATCTTTATTGGTATTGAGTGGTTCCATACAAGAGTAAGAGCCAGTCGAAGTTCCGTTCGAGTGGCTTCTGCTCTGGCATTGTCTACCGTTCTCTTTCATGCAAGGAAAATCTCCGTTGCAACATAAATTCTCTTGACGACACGACTTCCCACACGGGGCCGAGCAACAGGGGCTGTCTTGCATGCTGCTACAACTTTTGTCATTCTGACACATGTAGCCGCAATCTTTATCCATGTTCTTGGAGCTTAATTTCATCGGGAAACTACCACCGTCCCGGTTAAGCATCGACTGGTATTGAAATATATTCTCGTTATCTTTCATCCGTCGCATCAGAATCGAAATCGCCTGCGACTTTTTTTTCCCTTTCTGAGAGTTTCCCAACAGTTGTGCTATGGCTTTTTTCCTCTCTTCGCGTCGCCTCGCGTTTTCTCGCATGCGTACCAGCCTTTTCTGTCGATGCTCGGGGGGCTCGGTTGCCATGCGCTGGTGCTGATACCGTTTCATGCGCAGCAGTCGCTTTGTGCGCTGTGTATCGGTCTCTGTATGAAGACGCCTTCGTTGCTTCAATCTCATTTTTAGTAATTTTCTGTCTTTTGGCGTCATCATCTCAGCTGTAGCGTTGTCATAGTAATCTACAAAACAAATGACACAACAGAAACAAACATTAAGAAAATATGTTAGAAGAATAAAAAGAACGACAGAAAACAATTCTTACTAATTTTAACCCAAGGCTAGCAGTTCTGATGTGAAAGGGCAGGTTGATTACATCAACCCTAGTACATGACTGGTACTCAAGATCCCTAAAGGATGAAAGGCAAAACTTGACCTCAGAACTTAATGCCAAAAGAAATACTGTTAAGCATTTTGACCAGCATTCTAATGGTTCAACCATTCAACCGGCACACTACCTTAATAATAATAATAATAATAATCCTTTCAACTGAAAGTAGAAGGCCTGAAATTTGGGGTAAGGAGACTAGTTGATTACACCGGCCCCAGTGTTTCACTGGTACTAAATTTATCAACCCCGAAAGGATGAAAGGGAAAGTCGACCTCAGTGGAATTTGAGCTCAGAACATGAAAACGGACAAGCATTTTGCTCAGCGTGCTAAGGATTCTGCCAGCTTACCACCTTAAATAATAATAATAATAGTTATAGGGTGTGATGGTAATGGCTGCAGTAGAACTGTGGTAGTGATGTTGGCTTTAGTGTAGTAGTGGTTGTAGTAGTGCTGTGATGGTGGTGTCGGTGACGGTAGTGTTAGGGAGGCTGGGAAAGGTTACTGTTGTTCCACCCACCCCTGTTTTATTTATTTATTTATTTATTTATTGCAAAAAGAATCTCTGGGCAGATGGGAAGGAGAGGAAGCGTGCAGAAGGAGGGGGAGGGAGAGGAAGCAATCAGGATGCAGTGGCAGTTAATATCTATGTTGCTTAGCAACAGATCAGTCACTCCACGCCATCACCACTCCAATATACACAACTACATCCCAATTCAGATATCACACACACACACACACACACACAAGCAGGCATACACACACAGACAGCCAAACATGTAGATACATGCACACACACACACACACCTAAACATACACAAGATATTATCACCTCTGCAAGATAAGAAGCCGGTGGATTGAAAATACAGGCAGGAGAGAGAGAGAAAGAAAAGGGGTAGATGGAGAAAGAGATAGAGAAAGAGTGGGGGAGAGAGAGTGAGAGAGAGAGAGAGAGACAGAAAGGAGACTGGTAAGAGAAGTATGTATGGAAATACATCAATATGTATATGAATGCAAATGTGTGTAGATGAGCGTGTGTGTGTGTGTGTGTGTGTATGCGTGAGTATATATATATATATATATGTATGTATGTACATATATATATGTGTGTCTGCATGCGTAAATAAAAATATGTGTGTATATGTGTGTGTTTGTAAATGAATGTGTGTGTGTGTGTAGATGAATGTGTGTGTGTGTGTAGATGAATGTGTGTGTGTGTGTGTGT
>NC_069000.1:44643508-44655781 GCF_001194135.2 Octopus bimaculoides
ACAAGGCTTTGGTCAGCCCAAAATTCCACGTAGCAGGGCTGAACCTGGAACCAAGTCATTGGGAAGCACACTTTTTACCACACAGCCACACCTTAATAATAATAATAATCCTCACCATTGTTGAATGTCCACTTTTCCATGCTTGCACAGGTCAGATGGAATTTACTGAGGCAGATGTTCTAAGGGTGAATGCCCTTCCTGTCACCAACCCTCACCTGTTTCCCAAGCAAGGTAATATTTTCATGAGAAACTGCAAACAAACAACCTCGCATGTATGATGGTGATGCTCATTTACAACCATCATGTAAGAGTATGCGCAAATGCATGTATGTGCACATGTGCGCTTTTTACATGTCGGTTATGTGGTGTCACGTAAAAGGCACCTTTCGAGCATTGAGCCTCACAGTGTCAAAGTGGCCGATGCCAGTGGCACATGAAAAGCTCCTTTCGAGTGTCGGGCCTCACAGAAGCAATAAAAAATGACCGAGACCTTGGCAGATACTGGTGTCATGCAAATGGCACCCATGCCAGTGGCACGTATAAGCACTCATTACACTCTCAGAGTGGTTGGCGTTAGGAAGGGCATCCAGCCATAGAAACCATGCCAAATCAGGAGTTTGGTGCAGCCTTCCAGCTTACCAGCCCTGATCAAACTGTCCAACCCACGCCAACATGGACAATGGATGTTAAATGACGATGATGATGATGATGATATATATACATATATATATAAACACAAGTGTGTTTTAAAATTTACGACAGCTGTTTAGATAGAATTTTTGGTAAAATCTTAAACAGGTGAGATAATACCATGAAGGCAAATCCAATCTGTGTTGGATAGATTCATCATCATCATCAAGATATTATCTCACTTGTTTATAACTTTATCTGAAGATGGTAGATTATACGTTATGACATAATCTATGAATACATCTATAAAATTCTACTGAAACAGCTGTTGGAAATTTTTAAACCTATTTATGCTCCTTTTTTTTTTGTGCCTATGTTGCACCTAGAACTAGTCCAAAGTCAGATCTACAGCTTAAATAAGGCAGCGAGCTAGCAGAAACGTTAGCACACCGGGCGAAATGCTTAGCGGTATTTTGTCTGTCTTTAGGTTCTGAGTTCAAATTCCTCAGAGGTTGACGTTAGCTTTCATCCTTTCAGGGTCAATAAATTAAGTACCAGTTGCGTACTGGATCAATCTAATCGGCTGGTCCCCTTCCCAAAAATTTCGGGCCTTGTGCCTAGAGTAGAAAAGATCTACAGCTTAAACTGGATTTGGTATTTACATATCCACAATATCCCACAAACACCTGATACCTTCATGCTTGTTTTTACCTCACTGTGAACCTGATGGTATTGCACCTAGCCATTTGTGGCGTCCTACATCTTGATGTACCTGGATTCTATTGAATCCTATAGCTAATCTATATGTGTGTGTGTGTTGTTAATATGCTTCTATAATGCAAAACATAACCACTTATTTAGGACTGCATATGCCCTATAACATTCCAATACATACACCCAGTAAATATATTCGTGTTAAAATACACCTGAACACATAATGTAGGTGTGCAGGCTGTAATAATAAAGATGATTGATTTAATGACTTTAATCTATTTTCCAAATAAAGGATCTTTAATTTCACACATCAAAAGCAAAAAGACTGCTCACGTCATGAAAGTGCACACACACACATATATGCAAACAAACGGATGCACACATACACACACAATATATATGTAATTTTGGGGACTAATGGGTATAAGTGAATTAATGTTGAGTAAAGCACTTTCACAGTATGGGGCTACCTGGTGTCATCCATGGTTGGAGTATATTTTTCTGCTGGATTTACATCAGGAATTCTGCAGTGTTGGTTGAGGTAATAATAATCGATGAAGGAAACAGAGGATAGATTTGGTATTAGACTTTATTCAGTACGACAATTGTTTCGACCCATCCTGCAACTGTCCATTATGGGTACGATTTTGTGCATGAATCTCCACAGTTTGTGGAGATGCATAATCATCATCATCATTTAACATCTGCCTTCCATGCAGGCATAAATGATATATATACATACATACATATATATAAGGAGAGAGAGAGAGATGGTGCCATATAAAAAGCACCAAGTACACTCTGTAAAGTGGTTGAAATTAGGAAGGGCATCCAGTCATAGAAACCCTGCTGAAGCACAATTGGAGCCTGGTGCAGCTCTCTTGCTGGCCAGCTCCTGAAACCATCCAACCCATGCCAGCATGGAAAGCAGAAGTTAAATGATGATGATGATGATACACGTACATACTTACAGATATATAAAAATCTGCCCCAATGAATGCTGTCTGCAAGCATGAAAAAGTGGATGTTATAAATGATGATGATGGTATTCATATCATCATCCTCTTTACGTCTGTTGTCCCCATGCTTGCATGGGTCGGACAAGTACTGTCCAGTACATCATACTCCCATCACTTGCAGTATTCCTTTGTCATAATTTAACCCCTTAACTCTTAACATAAAGCCACCACTCTTAGGGTGTATAGCCTTGCAAGTTGTGCGACTACCTCACTAGTGCCTGCAGCACATAAAACAAAACACCCAGTACACTCTGTAAAGTGGCTGATGTTAGGAAGGGCATTCAGCTGTAGAAACCATGCCAAAGCAGACCAGACATTGATGTAGTCTTTGGCCCAAGCAAATCCTGTCAGATCATCCAGCCTATAACATTGTGGAACATGGACATTAATCCTTTATAATACTTTATTAATCCATATTGTTTCAAACTAACCATGGCCCTATCTCATAAATTCGAGATTCCAATGATGTAACTGTTTATATTTAAAGTAACAGTGCGGGGTAGGTGTGAGAGGCCAGATCTGGCCAATTTAATCATAAAATGGAACAAACATCTGAGCCAGACATGGCTTGTTTAAACGTTGTTCCCTCGAACTGGCACAGGTCATTAGAGTGTTGAGTAGAATGCCTTGTGGTATTTCTTCCAGCTCCCACTCTGTGCTCTGAGTTCAAATCTGCTTTTCATCCTTTTGGGGTTGATAAAAAACAAGTCTCAGGTGAGAGTGATCGACTGTTAGAATTATCAGAGCATCAGATGGGATACCTTGTCATTGCAGTTCCAGCTTTATGTCTTGTGAGTTCAAATCCCACCCTGAGACTGAGAAATAGTGACATCTTCTGACAGAAGTTGCGAATAAAAGATAGTGCATCCATCCTCATTTATCACAGAAGTTTGGTTCCAAAAACACTGATAAAAGAATCATCTCCATGCGTTTTGTAAATGGAATGAATAATAAATTCACATATTTTTATTGATCATCTCTACATTTTCCTGTACACTTGTTTGTGTATTTTTGCTAGGATTAAGTGCCTTCATACAAATGAATGGTAGAATCACCAGCACAAACTTCGTGGCTCAGAGCAGCAAAGTTTCTACCATCATCTAATTATTTTCATCATCTCTACCTTCTCCCATATCAAATATATTCCTCGGTTAGAATCAGGACGCCTTGGTATTTTCTCGGTTCACAGGTCTCATGTTGATGGGTGTGAGTATATAAATCCATATAATAAAAATCCACAGCCTCATACCCGGTCATGTGAGTACAAGTGATGGTCAGTGCATTTTGGAGAGCTGAACCTCATGGGTGGTCACTGGAGAATTGCTTTTGTGGCACAAACAGAACATTGGACTGATCACCAACCTGTGTTATCACAATTCAGTCCATGATAAGCGTAACACAATCCACAAGTGAGCATACTGTTTCACCACCGATCAGTGTTGAATGAATCAGTGATAACCAATGCTTGCATATATCTTCTATCTTTTACTTGTTTCAGTCATTAGACTGCGGCCATGCTGGGGCATTGCCTCGGAGAATTTTTGGCAAACAAGTTGATCCTAGTACTTACTTTTCTTTTTAGCCTCCAATCTTCTATGGAAAATATGTCTGGCCATGGGGGAATATTACCTTACTTGGAAACATGTACAGTTGGGGACAGAAAGGTCATCCAGCTGCCTCAACAAATTCAAGCCAACCCATGCAAGCATGGAAAAGTGAACATTACAATAATGATGATGCACACATATAGTTTAAAGGTGTGTGGCTATGTGATTAAGGTGTTTGCTTCCCAATTGTGTGGTTGTAGGTTCAATCCCACTGAGTGGCACCTAAGGTAGGCCTAGGTATTTTGTCTTTTTATTCTTTTACATGAGTCAGTCATTTGACTGTGGCCATGCTGGAGCATCGTATTTAGTCAAATAAATCAACCCCAGGACTTATTCTTCGTAAGCCTAAAACTTATTATGTCGATCGCTTTTGCCGAACTGCTAAGTTACGGGGACGTAAACACACCAACATCGGTTGTCAAGCGATGGTGGGAGACAAACACAGACACACAAACATATACATACATACAATGGGCTTCTTTCAGTTTCCATTTACCAAATCAACTCACAAGGCTTTGGTCAGCTCGGGGCTATAGTAGAAGACACTTGCTGAAGGTGCCACACTGAGGGACTGAACCCAGAACCATGGGAGGCAAGCAACCTACCACACCTGCACCTATGTTTAGAAATATGTCTGTGTGCTTGTTTAAATTTGCACCGCTCTCAAATTTGCTCAGCAACACGCAGTGATGTTATTGTCATTTCCCCATATCAATGGATCACCTGCTAACTTTGTAATCTTGAAGATGTGTGGAAATAAGATGTCTAGCATTTGTAAAACACTGGTGAGGGTTAGCAACAGGATGGGCATTCAGCTGTCAAAAACTTGCCACAATAATATATTCATCAAACTCATGCTGGCATGGAAAACAGACATAAAATGAACCAACAAAATATACGTTTGAGAATGTCTATATACACACACATACGTGTGTGTATACATACATATATATATATTTTTTCTTTTATTTGTTTCAGTCACTTAACTGCGGCCATGCTGGAGCACCACCTTTAGTTGAACAAATTGACCCTAGGACTTATTCTTTGCAATCCTAATACTTACTCTTTTAGTCTTTTTTGCCGAACCGCTTAGTTACAGGGTCGTAAACACATTAACATCGGTTGTCAAGACACACAAACATATACATATGATGGGTTTTCAGTTTCCATCTACCAAATCCAATCACAAGACTTTGGACAGCCCGGGGACTGAACCTGGAACCATGTGGTTGGGAAGCAAGCTTTTTACCACACAGCCACACTTATAATGTTAATGTTTGTTTTTACGCTCAGTTATTATAAAAGCAATTTTACATTAATCAGATGGGTTACTCTACATATATGTGGGTGTGTGTATATATATATATTTGTATATATACATATGCATATATTTGTATATTTATATACACACATATGTATATATGCATAGACATATATATGTTTATACACATGAACACAGATGTACATTATATGTATAGCAATATATATATATATATACATGTACATACATACATACTATATAAGCATTAACATAATGAGCTGTAAACATTATCCTATCATTACAATTTGAATTACTCACCTTGACTAATGAGTGGCGAAAATGAAGACCCCAACATGTATTCAAGCTTCCTCTCTAGGGTCCCTACATCTTCTAATTGCCCAAAGTCAGCTCCTGTTTCGCCCGGACTGAATGTGGATTTTTTCTTCTTGCGCTTCATTGCTTTCGGTGTAAATGAACAGGATGAATTACCAGTCTTCTGTTGACCACCAATGTCCAGTAATGTCAAATTGTTACTTTGGTCGCTCTGGCCAGCTTTCGCCGCCGTTCCTTTGCTCGATGGATCAAGTGAACTTTGAATGGCATCCAGGTTTAACAGATCTTCACTTCGAGGAGTCATTATCTCAGTTCGTACACAGTCAACTTGGGTTGGCTTATAGTTAGGCTTGAGATAAGGAAAAGCCCCATCTCTATCAGAGAGGCCCAAACCTTGAGCTGCACTAATATAAGAAAATCCACCATCTCTTTCATTCGTTCCAGTTTTACCATTCTCTTCACTGATATTACTTTGGGGTGATGTCAGGCAATCAAAGCCCATTTCTTTATCAGTCATGTCTTTATTTTGGTTAGAATGCAAGTGAGAAAATATTCCAGAAGTATCTGCTTTATCTGCCATACCCTGTTTGTTGAGGCCATCCTTTTCCATAGTTGAGTCCATACAAGGTAAAACAGCCCCACCAGCCGATCCGCGCTCCATCCCAGGTTTGTGTCCACCTTGCTGGTTCCTATTCTGGCACTGACTGTTGTTCTCTTTCATGTAAGAGTATTCTCCATTGGAATTTTTCTGACTTGAATCTAGATAAGACAAATCTCCTTGCCTGTTGTTCTTGTCACATTGGTTGGTGAACCCTGATCCATCCTGGGTATTACAAACATTTTTATCATTTTGACTTAAATAGCTGAAATCATCTTGTCTATCATTTGGGTCTTTCTGGCCTTGTTGCTCCATGGATGGAAATCCTTGATTACGACCTGATATATTCTTTGAGTTCATTCTCATGAAAGACAGGTTGTCGCCGGCTTGTCTCATCAGTAATTCAGCAGTTGAGGTCTTTTTCCGCCCCCTCTTACAAGAAGATCCCAATATCTGTGCTATAGCTTTTCTCCTTTCGACGCGCATTCGCGCATTTTCTTTCATACGTATCAGTCTTTTGTGTCTACCATCTGCGTCTTCGGTCTGCATTCGATTCCGTTGGTTTTTTTGAAGTCTCTGCAAGCGCCTCGATCGATCAGGCTCACTTTCGATATCAATCCGTCGATGTTGATTTATCCTTAACCGCATCAACCTAGCTTCCCTCTCCGCTAAAGTTTCTCGGGCACGTTTAGCCCGTTCGTAAGCTTTCATCTGCTCCAGCCGCATCTGTTTGTCTTCCAGTGACATATTAGCGTAACGTTTCCTCTGATATTCTCTCTTTCGGATCTTTTTTTCGCTTCTTTTCTCGTCGTCAACTGAAAACGATCGAGATTGTCTATCGATCCGGCAGTTACCGATCTGATGATCAGAATAGCAGCCATAGCTATAGTTGCCATCACAAAAAATCTCGGAAGTGGTGTTACAGTCTAAACATCCGTTTGAAGAATTGAGAAAAACATCCGGATCGCTGTCATACAAGCTTTCGAAGTTACTGAGGTCAGTTCGGTCGCAGACCTTCCGCGTTTTCGTAGTCTTAGCATGTATTTTACATTCGATGTAGTTGTTTGTGGGCTTTATGTTCTGTTCGGAGAGAGGGAAATACCATAAGAGGATTTTACCGTTGTGGGTCACACAAAAGTTCTTGCTATCGTAGATAGTTCGACTAAGGATGTCACAGAGCGTCTGGTGAGGTTGAAAATCGAGAGTAAAATCACGTCCTGAATCGATTCTGAAGCAAATCTTCATTGCTGCTCCACTACTCGCTTGTCCTTTCGACATATCACTATAGTTGCAATCAGACATGACTTTCTTCCTTCTTACTCTTCTCTGCTTGATGTTGACAATAAAGACTTTACACGTGAATCCTTAAAACTGGAATGCGAGTCTTGAGCTAAGTCTTTCAAATGAATGTAATTGGTAAAAAAAAATTGGGGAACATCACAGCCCAAAATGCTGCCTGACATGAACTACATTCCGAGCAAATAGGCGAATAGCAGCCGGGTAAGCCAACAACGGTTGGTATAAAACTCGGACAGGAAGTCAGCTGAAAAACAACGCACGGCAAAATAAATCAGCCGTAGAAAATATAACTTCTTCAAATGTTCGTTTTCATGGAAGTAACCTAAAAGAAAATTATTTTAACGATGTTGTTATAATGTAATTAAACTTTAAAGCTTTATAAAGGAGGCATTAGCACTTACAATAGAAAGTTTAGAATTTGTGAAAGTATCGTTTTTCGTCGAAACCATTCCGTGTTGTATATAAACCCTAGGCAGCTCTATGGAAAATGGCTGAATGTTATCAAAGTTTCGATCTCCAAATCCTAAATTTCCTCAGAAATAGAAAAAAATAAGTATTTTCTCTTCAGTATTTTCTTCTTTTGAACCATTCTTGTTTTTTACTTGTAACGCTGGCATCAGAAATACGTTTTTCCATGTGTTTATTAACGAAAATCCCAAGCTATTCGACCCACAAAATAACAAACAAATTAGAATCGAGCGAAATAAGAAACATTTATTTCCTGGGAAAATTGCCAAAGCTTAAATTCCACGTAATTTAATCTCACCATTATTTATTATAAGTTTCTCATTATAAACTAACTATATTTTCCACGATGGAAATTATCTATAGTCACCATTGTCTCGATATAGCAATGAAGTCATTCTCTTCTATGGCTATTACTATTATTAGTAGTAGTAGTATCTGTTCCAGTTTCCTCGCATTAACATAGATCGTTATCAGTGGAAACTGCTTCGTTCTCGTGACTCCCACTACAATCTTATATATTTACGTATGTCTCTGTAGATGTATGTATCTATCTCTCCATATGTAGATATAGCATTCTCGCTATACATACTCCCTCCCGCCTATCTTTCTATCTACCTGCCTACCTATCATTTATACACACATATATACATGTATATTTATATATACGACCTTGCTTCACTCCTTTGTTCATCTGTGTCTGGTCGTAATTAGACTATATATATAATTATAATATATATATATTATTATGTCATATATCATTTTATATATGCATACATATCTATCCTGTGTGTCGTGGGAGGAATAACAAGCATGGTTTTGTATTTCTAGTCTTTGTTGATTTTAAAACAAAAACCAGATTTTAAATAAAATAATTCCGAATCAATTTAGTTCCGAGTATTTATTTTACTTCTTTTTTTTTTTCCTTTTTCTTGAGATTAATTATCAAGTTTGCATTACTTATTACTATTAAATTGCTACAGTATTTTTAATTAAATCGTAATACATTTGTTGTGAACGTATTTCTATATTTATAAACAATACACGCACATGGGGAGGGAGAGAGAGAAAGAGATGTGAGTGTGTGTGTATCTCTCTTTCTCTCGCGCGCTCTCTGTTTATACTAACATTTACGAACCAGCAAGGGGTTCTCAATGTGGTCGCTTCACCTACCAGCTAGAAATAGCAGCCAAATCACCCCTCTCCTTCCCAGTCACTGCCTACTGTCTTTAAAAAAGTAGAAAGCATTGAGAATGGAATCGTAGTTACGCTATGTTTGAAAATAATAGATGGATGGCCATGACTAGAGCAACGAGAGCTCATTAATCTGCCTTATCTAAGCTGGTCTATATCCACTGACCTTCCTATATATGTATATCATCATCATCGTGTACACACATGTATACATGAGATCCAAGTTCCGATTTTTCGAGCCCTGATGGTCTGGAATCTCTTATCTGCATTAATTTTCGAGCAAGGACGTCAAATTCCCGTGGCCACCAGACTAGTTTACTTAGTGCCTTGCATTTTACTAATAAATCAACAGGTATTTATACCAACACACGGGTACCTGTATTTCATTTAATATTTGATATTTGTTTAATTCAGAGTGTGTTGACCAAGGTGACCATCCCTGGTTCAGAAATATCTAATTCAGGTCTTTGGAAACAATGGTTCCAGGAAATTGATGTACCAATGTGTATGTGTGTAGGGTGTTCGGGCTAAATTTGACAGTCTGCATAAAAGGAAAAGAAAATAATATCTCATTCAAAAAATAAGAGTATTTTTTTTAAAATCCAAAAATGTCAACTAGATTATGAGCGATAAAAATTAACTCAAAGTATCTGTCCTCATCTTCCACCACAGTCTCAAGACAGCTTCAGAACTGCGTCACTGTCATCATCATTATCATCATCGTTTAACGTCCATTTTCCATGCTGGGGTCTGGGATGCCAGGTGGCTGCACCAGGCCCCAATCTGATCTGCCAGTGTTTCTACAGCTGGATGCCCTTCCCAACGCTAACCACTCCGAGAGTGTAGTAGGTGCTTTTTACGTGCCACCAGCACAGGGGACGGAGGAGCTGGCATCGACCACGATTGGATGGTGCTTTTTATGTGCTGCCGGCACAAAAGCCAGTCAAAGTGGCACTGGCATCGGCCACATTCGGATGGTGCTTTTTACGTGCTGCTGGCACAGGGCTCACAACTACCTCTAGTAAAATCTTGGTGCTGCAGGTAGAACGGTTGGCGTCTTTCTCAGCTGCTCGGGGGAATTGGGAAACTGGAGCTGGTGAAGTCCTAGGAATTCACCAACAACCACTTCCGACTCTTTCCAGAGATATAGCAAGGAGCTGAATCCTGCAGCCACACATGTGGCCTTCCAGCAGCAATTCTCTCCAGCCAGGGTTTGATCACAGTCTCCAGAAACTTCACATAGCTATTTGAACTGAGTCTGAGGCCATGTTCAATGATTGTAGGGTGGCATGACATCACCCAAAGACCATCACAGTTTGGGGTAACTTGGTTTTCACAATGTCCATGTCACAACTTACAGCCTCCGGTGCAAATCATCATGATACAAGTAACTCTTTTCCAATATTCAGATGGCTTCCAGACCATCATTTCAGCTCTCTTTTTTTCTCCACTACAACTTTAATCTTTATATTCTCCAACACTGTTAACATCAAGCTGTTCCTGAAAAAAGAAGACAAAAAAGAACAAATTTAACCCAGACACCCAGCATGTATAATATATATACACATAAAAGCACCTTTTGAGTGTTGGGTCTCACGGCAATAGCAAATGACTGAGGCCCTTGGCATTATGTTGTGCTTGAAAGGCAGCGAGCTGGCAGAAACATTAGTACGAGTTCAAATTTTGCCAAGGTCGACTTTGCCTTTCATTCTTTTGGGGTCAATAAATTAAGTACCAGTTGCATACTGGGTCGAACTAATTGATCTCCCCCAAAATTTCAGGCCTTGTGCCTAAAGTAGAAAAGATCATGTTATGCTTGAGAAGAAGACTCAACAACATTATTGCACATCTCTTAAATATAGAACTGTAAGACCCATCTTGCCAAGTAAAATTGCAATCATGGCAGATACTGGTGTCACACAAATGGCACGTAAAAGCACCCATTACACTCTCAGAGTGGTTGGTGTTAGGAAGGGGCATCCAGCCATAGAAAGCCATACCAAATCAGACTGGAGTCTGATGCAGCTTGCTAGCCCTGGTCAAACCATCCAACCCATGCCAGCTTGGACAACGGGTATTAAATGACGATATATATGTACATGTGGGTTTGATGGTACGAATAGGGTTGATAGAACTCGAAACATCATCACCACCATTTAACATGTGTTTTCTGTGCTTGCAAGGGTTGGACATGTCAACAGGAGGTGGTGAGACACAGGAGCTGTACCAAGCATCACTGTCTGGTAAAGTTTCAACAGCTGGGTGCCCTTCCTTGTGTCCAACTTGGTGAGGGTCGGTGACAGAAGGGCGTCCTGCCATAAAAATCTGTCTGACCCGCACAGAGATGGGGAAGTGTCTTCTACTACAGCCTTGGACTGACCAAAGCCTTGTGAGTGGATTTGGTAGACGGAAACTGAAAGAAGCCCATCATATATATATATATACATATGGCAAATGAAAGACGAAAGATGGAATATACGAGAATGTATTAGTAATCACAATTGTTTCGACACATCTAGCATCGATCTCCCATGGATGGGACTCGCAACGACTGGTTCAGGAGCATCTGGCAGTATCTCGTCAGGTGATACAGGTGTAAACCAGTCATTTTATTATCCATTATATATATCAACTGCAACAGCACTGCAGACCATGCCCACAGAGGGCACCCCCGAGTGACCGCGCCCAGGCAGGACTGTTTCATCCACCTGCAACACCTCCATGATCGCTTCAGACCAGCCAGCATGACAGCTCACGAGACCATTGGCACAGGACAGTAGTGACCCATCAGTGACGACACGGTACAACATTGACTGGCCACCAACAACCTGCATTGAGGTCATCCTGCCCGAGAGTCTGTGGCGTGACATCACCCATATTTATACACACACACACATACAGATCTGTATATAATCAAAAGCCAAAATAGTGTTTAAAATATTTACTTCATCATTTCAAACAAGTTCATCATTTATTCAATCCAATTGATTTTTCTTAAATATGGAAGCATGTACGCACAATAATTTGGTCATCAGTAAACTTGCTTTAAGAGTTTCAGTTTTATGTGATAAGTTCAAGCTGTCTCCATAAGTTTTTTTTTTAATGTTTTTGTTTGTTTCGCTTTCCTTTTTTTTTTTTCCTTTTTTTTTTTTT